>NC_083647.1:18853562-19153562 GCF_963576545.1 Limanda limanda | reverse complement strand
CCAGAATGGATTCGCTGTGACACTGTCTCTTCGAGGGTCTCGTGAAGGGAGGCTCGGCTCCCCTCAGAATGGCCCGGGAGCTTGTCAGTGGGCTGCCTGTCAGCACGCGGCCGGGCGGAGGACGTCTGATGTGCCCACATGAGGATGAGAGGCCGGACTGGAGGAGAGGGAAGAGACGGATTGGGAAGGGGAGAATGAAAAAAGGAGGTAAGAACAGGTGAAAATAACACATGCACCAATGGAGGGCAAGTGTGGGCACAGCGCTTACAGCGGGGTTTAGTGTTCCCTTTTACGCTTGAGATTTTGGGATGCTTGACAGGTGACACATTTTAGGATAAGCAGCCTTGGATTTTCAGAGGAATTGATTAATACATTACTCAAGGCAGAGGGGGGGGGGGTCGCTAATTAGACAAGTATTGACTGGGATCAACGTTTACCGCATAACCTTCTGGGTAGAGAGGCGGAAATGGAAAGGATTTTCCAATTAAGTGCCGACAATGTCACAAACTAGAGAGAGGATGAGGAAATAGGAAATTTTAATAAGGTCATCTTCCATGCCAGACTCGGTGATGACGAAAAAGCATATTACACAGATCCCACTGGTGCAAGAGGAATGTCCTATTCCACTCAAATGAAATAATTATTTCCATTTAAAACGTACCATGAGAGTGACCATGGAAACTGCAATTAGGCCCTGCTGTGTAAGGAAATTGCATCAAACTCATACTAATCACGACCCACATTTAGAAATTATTTCTGGAAACGGAGCGAAAGCTTCTTCCCTTCGCTGCTCTTGTCTCGACCCCTTTTTTGAAAAAGAGCGCTGGTGTTTCAATTACATGACGGAGAGAGAGGGCACTAAGGGTCTTTTTGGCACGCTAGCACGCCTGCATTCTTGGTGGCCTCATTAAACGTACATAAATAGTCGGACTCAAACCCTTTATCACACGCGGCACATGGAACATCGCATCCCAACCCTGCTGAGAGCCTCCTTATAATGGACCCTCACACTGTTCTCTCATTTATTCTGGGATCCTTCCATCCTGAAAAAAAAATTGCTGAACCAATCACATTGTCCGTGAAAACAAGGAGGATTTTTTTTCTTTTTCTCTGTATTTTAAATCTGCTTAAACTCCCCCACCGCCTGTCATATTAGACACATCACTGCATGTGTGTATGTGTGGGATGCAAACATTGTAGCAGACAAGGATTATCCATGTTTGCCGCAGTCCAGCACATAGTCAACTAGGGAGTGTAGGGGACTGGCCTCCAAACTCTGGGGCTTTGGGAGCGCTCCAGTCACACTAGAGGCTCTGCACCATTTGTTGCCCTAATTAAGAATTCATTGGCCACTAACGATGAGTCCTGACCTCCATTTCCTGCACCTTTGTGTCCCCCACGGTGTAGTAAATCAGCCCAGAGTGATAGGTGTGACACACACAAACACACACACACACACATAGAGGATGACTGGTCGACCACGGCATGCACCAGAAACGAGGAGGAGGAGCGAGAGAGGGAGGTCGAGAGAAGAGGGAGAGGGAGGGGGAAAAAATGAAGAAGGGAGGAGATCGAGTAAACAGCAGAGGAAAGGGAGGGAGTGAAGAAGGGAGGAAGGAGGAGAAAAGGGTTGGCCAGTCTCCAAAGCACACCACGTAAAGATGCAGAGTAAGGCTGGCATTAATACGGAGCCTTGGGGAACGCCTCCGGTGCTGATAAACACATCCGAGTGTCTGTCTGAGCTCTGTTATCTGCTGCAAGGTGCTGTACACACCCCTGTTCCCCCTGCGGGAGACGGGAACACCACTAATCTCCCCCCGAGGTGACACTTACACCTAAACATCCCCCAGATGTTGGAATGCTGATTCCTGCTATTATTATTTTTCCTGTCACCGCACGCACTGTGACGGAGACAGTGGGGCTGTTATCTGTGGAGCAGTTTCATACTCAAGCGCACAGTCACATCGGTGTGTGTGTGGTACAGGATGTCAGAGAAGACACAAAGGATTATAATGCCTCAATGAGATTATATTAAAAAAGGAAATTCTGGTAATTTTCATCCTGGGTCTTATTTTAAAGAAATCAACTTATTAATTCTGTTAAGGTTTTTTGTCGGACTCGGCATTTAAAAGTACTGTAGGCAAATTATTGTCGGCAAATATTGTTCGCACTAATATAATAATACTGATAATAATGCAAAGTTTCCAAAAGAGCAAATATTTCAGACTGAATTTTGGAAAATGTTTTTTAAACATGTAAGCAATGTTAAATATCTAAATGTTGCCACAAGACAACTGGTGTATAATGTTATAATATTATACTTAGTATCAGAATCATAACTCTACACTGAAGCAGAGCACAAATGTGACACTGATGTAAAGGATTCGTTTTTTCTCCTAAAACCTCATGTGTAAAGTGTTTTTGCGTCTTTTGAATGACAAGATTTAACATGTTAATTACCTTAGAGCTTCAGAGGTGATTGTAGGCATCTATTTAAAGCTCTGGGCAGATCCAGGCGTCTTTATCAGCTGCCGCCTGTCGCTTCATATTTATGTTATCAATCCCTTCATCTTCCTCCGAGAAAGAAAACACCACACCATTCCTTCAACTGATTACTTCATTTGCATTTTAAGACTGACACTTAATTTGAAGGTGTTTTATCTAATCAAAATTGTGTTTTGAGATACACTGCAGCACAGTAATGCTGCTTTCAGACATGCACTGAACCCTGGATATTCTCCTGAAATATTTTCCAAATGTCACATGCGCTTTATGTCACAATGCAAATGTCTGAGTCATTTGCTGCTAGAAAATGTCCTGCTATCACCGCTAGTTAAAACTCAGGAGAATGTCCGAGCGAGCCCACGCGGGAATTCAGCTGAATATTGTTTCAAATATCTCAGGATGAGAACGAGGTGCCATACACGTAGAAGACGCAGATGAAGATGTCAACTCCAGGAAATTATTCTGGACTCCATGCACAGTGAGGGTTAACTTCAATACATTATTAATAAATCGATATGTTATGGTCTCTTTTATTGTTTGATCTGTTGCAGTGGCACAGTCCGCACGTCTCTCCCTCTCCTTCCAAACCTGATTGAGCATCCATCAGAGATGCTGCAGCTCTTCCTGCTGCAGATGGCAGAAAACAAACGGATATGTTCTCGGCATAAGCACTTCTCACTGCCAGAACAATGTCAACAGTTTTAAACTGCCACAGCTTTCCTGTCACCACGGGCAGGGCTGGGGCCAGGGCGGGATGTGCTCGGCTGAATATGAGCAGGACAGATTGCTCATTCAGGCAACACAACGACAAAGACAGATCCTTCAAAGTCCCTCACTTGCATGCGCACATCCGAATGCACCAAAACTGGCACGCAAAGTAGCATCCTTCACCACCAACACACACACACACACACACTCGGGACGATAGATGGGAAAAGACACAAAGGTCAGCAGTCAGCAGGGCTTCACTTAGACAGGACTCGGGTTCTTTCACATCACCTTGACTTAGGAGCTGACCCAAAGCGATCTTTTCCCCAGTTGTTACACTGTAATACACAGTGCTGGTCAGCTAGTGTTTTAAAGGGCTCGAGTGCTAAACGGCCTCCAGTATCCCCACCGCTCTTTAACCTGTGCCTTCCGCCGCCACGGCCTAACTGTTTATTATTACCCGTCCTCTGGCATGTGAAGAAGAGATCCCATGTGGTCGTGAATGACATGCGCATTTATCTTGTCCCCGTTTGCAGATCAGCACTCCCGTCAGTGTGATGGTATATCTCCCTGAAAAGCTACCCTCCAGGGGAAGTGATATACAGAACATATCATTCTCTCACACACACACACACACACGCGAGATTACACAACTTGTCACTGAGAGAGCGAGGTGACTGGTTGTCACACCCGTTGACCCTATGTCTTCACTGTGCTGTAACTAGGCGATACACGCCGCAATTAATGCAAAGAACACGTGAAAGCTTCTCTTTCTGCTTCTACTTTATTCCGTTTTACCCGAGTATCTCAAATAATAAAGATTTTTGAAACTGATTGTAACACTGTCATCATCAGACATGTTCTCTTGTCCATTGGGAGACCTCGGTGTGGACACACATAGAACCTGTTGCAGGGCAGATGGCGGTTAAGCTCCAATTTGCTTCCTCAGACACAATGGCACATATGGTCAGTGCCAGGATCTCATTAAGGCTGCTTGACCTTGGTGTGAGGAAACCAAGGGGCAGGACAAAATGTGTGATGATGAAGTGTTGAACCCACAAGGACTTAACACCTGATTCAGTCTCCCAGCTTTATGAAGTCTTTTTTTGTTCAGATGTAAATACCAACCAATGCTAAATCTAACTGCAGTGGCTGTATACAACCTTCATGTTGTCATACTTTCAAAGGGGGTAGCAATTTTTTCCCCATAAAACTTCTTTAAAAGTTTTACCATCCTCTACAGGTAGGCAGACTTTGGCTCAACATCAGCCCTGCCCCCAAAGCTGCTACAAAATTACATACTATCTCGTCCCAATTCCAAAATATTTCATACCGTTCCTTTAAAGCTACATCAATTTCACTCGGTAGTAATATGCCAGTGGGGTATTTTCAGCTCATCATGCTGCCCCCAAGTGGATAAAAGTAACTTGTGTATCTTTGATGCAAAATAAATCATGAATGTTGGCAAATAATTTAGTTACAGTATGTGACAAGTGTAAACAATACACTACTGATCCAATAATTATAATAGAATTTTTAATGTGACAATAAAAAGTGCTTTTCAAAGAATGAACTGGAGTTAATGGCCATGAGAAATATGTTGCTCTACTTCACGCGAGTGCATAATGAACCTCTGATCAAAGCTCATGTTTTGGTGACACTGTTTCAGTAAATAGAAATGACTATTTTGATTAAATGGGCCAAGGCACACTCAGTGAATTCACTCTGTGTAGGTTGGAATGGGGTTTTGTTTGTTTCCCTTTACGTCGCTGAATAAAGCACAAAGTCTGTGGCCAACTGTCTTTTGACTACAAGGCTTCACAGGGAAGCAAATTAACTAACTTTGTTTTTACTTTGTTTGTCACTTAGCCTTTATCTTCGTAATGGAAAGGCTTGAGATATCTTGACAAATCATGTGATCAACGGGATCCCTATTGTAACCTCAGCAACTCAGCCGAGTCTCTCAGGGAACGGTTCCCTCTAGGACACACGACTAGGAGTCTAGCCGGCAATGAGCTTGGCAGCCTCCTGTTGGAGAAGAGGGCTTAAAGTAACGGGATTGGGGAGTTTACCATCGGAGGAAGGGATGGTAAAGTGGATTACAATGTAAATGATTCAAGACTTCTTTCCCAACTGTAGAGTAATCTTGTGTCTCATCAGACATCTGCCACTTGATGTTCACTTAGCAGTGTTATACAACATGGAAGACCCACCATGTGCAAGGGAGCTGGTGGCATGACCCCTCGTGCTCCTGGGATTTCAGCCTTGAATCGTTCACATTCAACAAACCACACAGGACATTGAGGCAAATCAAATCATCATCAGAACCCAAGTATCTCATTGCATGTTGCTCAGTAGAATTACATATGAATGCTTTGTTATGTATCATGTTGCGGAAGAATTCCCTGTCAGCCGCCGTTCACCGCTACATGTCAACTTACGCTCAGCGGTTGGCAGAGAGTATTCACTGAAGTGTTGCCCAGCTGTGGATTAGCAAACAAGGGAGATCTGCTTGGCCACGGCTGCCGCTGTGGTGAGATAGACGGTGTAATTAGCGCTTAGTGCCAGCACCCAGGGCGGATCCACTGACTGGTGGGAACCCACTGGGACAGAGAGGAGGACGCTTGCTAAAGGGCCGGAGGCTGACTGACAGAGAAGAGGATGTGAGAGGCAGGGAAAGCAGAGGGAGAAAGAGAGAGAGGACGATAATAATTTGTCGCAGCTCTGGGGCCTTTGAGTTTGGAGAGCCATGGGCCTCCAGTGCTGCAGTGTCCCCTTCAGTACATATATGTGTCTGTTACATGGAGAAACGGAGGGGAAGGCGCTTACAATAACACCCATTTTATCATGTATTATGCATGTCCACACAGCATATTCATCCCAGTTAATGGTAATGCAGCAAAAGGACTGTTTACACTGAGGGTCTGCTTGGGATGTGCTGTCAGTTCAGTTTAAGTGATTGTGTTCAGCATGGATACTTCTTCAGAGGGCTGACTGCAAATGAATCTCATTCAACCAAAAGAATAACATTTTTTTTCTTCATTTCAGCTGTTCATGGCAGAGCGTTAACATTGTCAGGGACAGGCTGTAAATGTTGGTATTTTCAGGAATGAACACAAGAGGGTTTTTTACGGAGTTTGCTTTCCCATGCGAAGAACTCAGCAGGAGATTCTCGAAGTCGGACGCGTTCACAGCAACAGGGAAATCATCGGCTTGTTTCAGATGAGTCGGGGTGCCGGCGTAAAGGATGCAGGAGGCAGGACATGATGTCGGCACCGGCCCTTATCGTCAAAAGCTCTCAAATCTTCTTCTCTCTCCAAGTTGATATCTTTGTCAGCATCTTCTACACGTATGCCACCTCTTTTTAATCCCGAGATATTTGTATTATTTTACATTTGATCAGTTTTGTATCTGTTACGCATTTGAAACTTCCTCAACTCGCTTGCTCTGAATCCTCTGAACATTTTTTACTGGCAGGGCTGGCAGGCGAAACTCAGGGGAATGTCAACTGACTCAGACATCTGCGTTCTCACCTAAAGCCTCTCTGCATAACTTTGGGAGATTACCTGGAGTTCAGTGCATGTTTGAAAGCAGTTTTATACACCAGCAATCTGCACCAACACAGGTAGAGATTAAGGAAAATAGGTTTAAAAGGGATCTCCCGCTATTCTACACATTCAAAAGCAATTACATGGCCCTGTAGTGACATAGCAACGGTACAAGGTGTAGTACACATGACACCATGGGTGATTCCCTACTTTATATGTAGCCCCCCATGAGAGGGGCCGCCGACTGACATGCAAATTCGGCATTATAAAAGGTCAGTGTGACAGAGACCCCTCTCCTGGGAACACTGGGACGACCAGTGGTGTAGCGACTGTGTGAATTCTGTGTGCGTGTGACATGATGTACCGCGGTGCAATTAGCTGCACACACATGTTGTGAAAGGTGCAAGAGGTGTAGTGTTTTTTATGTGTGTGTGTTAATGCATGTGCCCAATAACAAGATGGCAACAGTGTGTGTGTGTGTGTGTGTATGTGTGTGTGTGGTTGTTTAATGAGACAGAGTTATGTGTGTGTTTTTAGGTGTGTTCCTGTTGGTGCTAGGCTGCTTGAACAGCACATCGTGATGAAGCGGCAGGTCAGTCTGGTGGTATTAAGGCCATCACTCCCATCCCTGAATATCCATCGCAGGCTGCGGACCTGGAATCACAATGCTGGTCCCACCCTGACAGGTTAAGGCTGGACCTCCACTGGGCGGCCTGGTCCCTGTTTTGGGCTCTATAACTTATGGCCTGTGGTGCTATTTGGCAAAAGATTCATGGCCCTCCTCTCTGCAATACTTCAATACTTAAGACTGATGAAAATCTGTGATCAATAAGCAAATAGGAGCTGAAAGGGCGGTCAGGATCAGAATTTATCGGCACGGGAGACCGGGACGAGCTGGTGGTGTGATGGGGTTTCTGGATCCGGCTGTTCCATCAATCGTGCAGCTCGACACCAGGCGGCCTTCTCCAATTTCAACTGGAAACTAACACGTGGAAGCTCTTTAACGGCCAATCACTGTTTATTGCATCTCACTTAGAACCTATTTAGCCAGACACCTCAGTTACTGCTACCACGATGGCTGCACATTTAGCCGTAGTTTTAAGTAAACAAATCTTGGTGTAAATGCAGATAGTATGAAAATACACACACAAAAAAAACATGTAGAATCCAGGAAAATGTATTTTATTAACAGGAATATGATCACAATGTTTATACCAGTGATAGCAAGAGGTGTGTGTGGAGGGCACTGCACAGGATGCTGAATATGAAAACAGCTTAAATCTGCCTGTCTGTCTACGAGGGGGAAGATTGATGAAATAAACAAATCACAGCTGTCAGAGGACTGCAGGAGTCACGGCTACTAAATCAGAGCCGTTGAAGATTCATAACCAGGCAACAATCTAATCCTTCACTGGAAATCACACGCTCCTCTGCCACAGAACTGTGTCAGCGGTCCTGAGGGAAGGGCAACAAAAAGTTACAAGAAAATACTAAAAGAAAATATTGTGTTTATTTTATTCTTTCTGTAAAATGGATTTAAAGTGTATAAAAACACAAAAAGAGGGTTTTTAGAGTAATTGAAGATGTTTCGAAATTGTCGGACTTAACCTTATGACGTCTTAACTGATCCTTCAGCTAGATGGTTATTTAAAGATGGCCAATCAGAAAACACTTAACCTTCTTGTCTTTGGATGCAGATGAACCAGATATTGCTCAAACTGAAATTCTTTATTTTAAACTCTGGCTGAACTGACTTCTGCATGAGATGGATAATATATGTATACAAATGGATAATATAATGATAATATACTACATTTACCTGACAACAACCAATATGTAAGATTCTGAAGCTATAAGCAACATTGGAGTTTCTAATATTTCGCCTCAAAGAAGACAATGCATACAATGAAACATCACCCAAACTACTCTGTATGTTGGATGTCCACAATCTCTGAGTAAAAAGAGGAGAGGGTGGGTTTTTGTTTACACAGACGTAAACTCATAATTCTCGAATCCACAGTTGTGAAATTAAAAACTGACAAAGTATACAAAAGAGGGATTTAGAAATGCCGAAATGTGGGGTTTGTGCATGATGCTGTTAAACACCGTGTTTCATTAAAAAGGCTCCCAAAAAATGTCTACACATGGATTGCGGTAGCAGCAGTTAGTCGTGTTTGCACAGAGCGGGAAATTAATTACAGCTAAAACAAACAGTGACAGGATCAAATCCCTCAACACGTGACCGATGGCTGCAGGGGGAATTTGTGCTCTCTCTCTCTCTCTCTCCGCTCATTATGGCTGTAATTAATTAGCGTCTTCTGGAGATCGTCACAAATGCAGCTATAGAAAAATTAATCCTTCCTTCTTTGTCTCAAGGAGAAAGTGCATCTCTCTCAGGTAATTCTCCTCGGTTGACCTTTTGTCGCTGCACCAAGGGAGGAAAAAAAAAAAAAGTTCATCAGAGTGCATCGGAGTTCAGTTCAGCAGCCGCGGGACAATTTCTGCATCAGCTCTCAGTAACAATTCGGCTTCTATCACGTCCATCTGAGAGCTCAGGAATCTCTGTTTTAATGTGCAGAGAAAGCCTCCGAACGACATTAAGCTCTTCACATCAAAGAAAAAGAGTAAATGGTTTTCTGAGGGCTTTTCTCCGTGGAAAGGGAGAAGTGGAGGCTGATAACACACGGCACCACGGCAGCACAGCATGGCAGACGCCGGGATTGAGATATCGACCTAATAATGTACAAAGGGCCCTTGATGTGCAATCTCACTCGGTCTACCCCTATCTTGTTGTCTCTCTTTCCCCCTTCCAAACCCTCTCGATTTTTCCTCCCCCCTCCCTCTCTCTCCTTTTTAAGGCTTGATTTTGCACCTCCCAGGAGGCTGGAGGAACTTCTGAGAGCACACCCATTTATCCCAATGAGTGGCTTTCAAAACCCAGCTCATCCCTCAGGGACCGACGGGATTCCAAGGAGGAGACCAAGGGGAAGATGGAAAGAGAGAGATGGATGGAGGAAGGGAGGATGGGGAGAGATTATGAAAAGACCGAAAAAGAAAGACTGATATGAGTATCAGAGGTGTGAGAGAATGAGAGCAAAGGCGAGCGGAGAGCCAGGGAGAATGTGAGTGTGACTCAACCACCTCAGCAGGAGAGCAGAGGAAGGACGAGCAGGTGATAAATACAGCGGGACGACATCCCAGCGCCCTGGAAAGCCTTCTGACGCATTTCCTCTCATTTCTGCAGAGCTCCACACTCCATGGAAACAATAGGCTGGCCCAGTAGCTCCACGGGAAAGTGCAAAGTCATATCAAACCTACACAGTTTACCTATAGTGCAGCACTGTGCAGAGGAATAAATTAAGACAAATGGGAGCATTATTTTTTTTTTTTACCAGTGTCCTCTCTCGACCTGCAGTGCAGACAATTCTTAATCCCAGTTGGTCAAGTGTGATCATTGTAAACTCTGAGAGTGGACAAGCAAAAGAATAATCTTGAGATAATGTGTTTAAACTGATGCCTGTGAGAGTTTCAAGGGACTTTGGGGGTCTCAGGCAAAAGGGATCTGAGGGGGCCTAACCCACCAGAATGAACAGATGATACCAAACCACATCATTCCAATCTCTTTGTATCAACCAGGAATCAAAACTATAAAGAAAACAATACATCAATACTAATAAAGTAGTACATTTATAGTGCCAACCCCAGCCACCATCCCAGGTACCATATAAACACACATTTAGACATTCTAGTCTAGTCTAGTCCAAATCTCTAAAATGAAAATGAAAAGGTTTTTGCAGGAAGTTATTGCCCTGGGGCCTCGTTAGGGGGTTTCCGATTTCGGTTAAGTTGTAGTGTCCTGTAGGGTTGGGGTCCCAGGTGAGTGACCTCCTCGTCCACCTGGTTTCCAAGCCTCTGCTAATGTCTTTTCCTCATAAGGTCTAGAGCTGCTGCAGTGTTCACAAATGTTCTTTAAGGCTAAATCATGACTGAAACAAGCAAGTGCTGTCTAACCAGGCGTAAAGGAAAAAGTGTTTGTACCTGTTCCAAATGGTCACACTCCAACACGAAGCTTAGAGCCAGAGAACACCACACACTCTTGGACTCTCTTTAAAGACATTCACCTACAACCAAAACCAAGACCAACAGTGATAAGCTGTTCTGCAAAGAGAAATTAAAACTCTGCATACTTTCTACTGCCACACATCTGGCACCTGTGTGAAGTGGCTCTGTTTATTCCATCGGCGATTGAAGAAAATTGTAAATATTGTCCCAAAAACGGGAAAAGCAGGAGCTGCATATATAAACAATGTGTGTAAACAAAACGTTGCATATGGCACTTTCCACATTATTTATAAAAGAAGAGCGTGCAGCGTGGATGTGGGCACTTAATGTATACATTTCTATGGGCCAGATGTGTTTGACAGGAGAAGGTAGAAAATATACATAAATTAAGAGATGTAATCTTATGGAAATAAAAGATAGCTATGTGGGTTTTGCCAAATTCTCAGACTGTGATAGAATTCTATTCGACACGCTCACAATCAATATTAAATAGCCAAGCGTTATGAATGAATTGTAAATCATCTTTCAGACACTTGATTAATGATGATTGAGATATTTCAGCGATGATGATTTACAGACGCAGTAGGGGTGGTATCCATGACAACAGCAGTATATAATGGCCGCACATAAAGACAACTGCTCTGATTATGTTGGTCGTAATAGTTAATACACACAATAGGTAAAAACTGCACTTTTTCTTCTCTGTTCCAACTGACAGCTCTAATGAGCGGTGGATCGGCCTGAAGTATCATTATGCTCATTAAGAGCATTTCTACATCCGCTGATGGCGAACTGTGGGACTGGAAATGAGGCTTTTCCATTTACACAAAGGCCAACATTTATAGAACAGATGTCTGGTCAACATTTCTTTTTTTTCGGTGGATTTTTGTTCCCGGTTTGTTGGGTTTGAGATATTTAATGCTTCCACTCTTTGACAGGCCCTTCATTTGAAGCTATTGCAGACTTTCCACCAGGAGCAGCTTGTGTCCTCAGAACCACACAGGATGGGTACGTAGCTTTAAGGCTTTTTCCAAAAGGACAATCGACTGGGGTTTGATTCCTTTATTAAATCAACTTCAAGGTTTCAGTAGAGTATGATCTATATTATTGTGCATAGCTGTTGACTCGGCCTTTACAATAAATGCCTTGTTATACTTCTTTCATCAAATACTAAGAATGCTGAGTGGTCATCAAGCTCCCAATGCCCTACATAAATACAGACTATTAACCATTTATATACATCCATGTTCATGGAGGCATTCAATTTCTAACATGGCAATTATGTGTGACTTAATTAGTGATTGGTGATTCCTCTTGTCTACAAGAGACAGGCACAGCTAATGAGCTTCCCACCCTCACACCAGGAGCAATTCGGGGAAGGATCTTACACATGCACACACACACTCCCACACATGCACACACATACACGCACACGCGCACAAACACACGGACAGATGTGCCGAATAGACAAAAAGATGAGTGAGAAAAGAGGTGGTAATTAGAATGTTGCAGACCACCTTGAAAGAGCAGAATCGATGTTAGTATTAAGTCGACAAAGTGAAGCTTCACTTGGTGTGGTGGTCTCACAGGAAATGTGGTTAATGAAGCACAGGTCAGAACTGGTTTCAATGTGCCTCTCGTGGAAAAACCAGGAGAAATAAATATAATGGATCAGGTTCCTGAGAGAAATTGAACAATCCAGTACATTTTTATATAATGAAAGAGATGTCTATTAAATCATTTTAGTAAGTAATTGCTTTTTCAACGTGATATGTAACAAATTACATATCTTTACAAATCCTGGCTAGAGGATGGAGCATAAGTTAAAAAAAATAACCCATTGGGGCAAATTCCCGATTTTTTTTGACATTCTATCAATTTCCCAAGAAATAATTCATGGATCTTAATGAAAAAAAGAAAATCTGGCCTATTTCTGGGACTGATGTCTATGAGTGTGTGCAATGTGGTGTGTGTTGGTTGACTTTAAGGAGACCGTCGAGCCTTGTCTGAGGAATGGGCTCCACTCAGTCCCATTAAAGATGTGCTTCCATTTATAGGATAATCAATCGATCAACACGTCTTTACAGTTTAATAAATTTAGATTCGAAAAACAGACGCTCTGAAAAAAACAACCCCACGTGAAAACAGCAAAGACAATAAAGGAGGTGTGATCGAGGAGACACCCAGAGACAGACAATCAGAATGGATGATAATCCAAGCTGCAGTTGACCTGACAAAACCCTTATAAAAGAGTGTAGTTCAGTCACTATATCCCAGTATAAGTTCCTTCAGTATGATGGCATTTCTAGTTCAGCCTTTGAGAACCCAGAAAACTTGCCACAGTGGAGAGTTAAACCAAACACAAACAAACCGAGGGGTCACATGCAGAGCTCAAGTTTCAACACGTCAACAAAGAGCCGAATCTGGAAGTGACACAGTTTTGAGGGTGATTAATTATACATTTGTTTTGATGGGATGAGAACACTTCTCCTGGCCTGGTTGTTTAAGTTTATGTGGATGCTGAGGGTTTGTTGACTGTGTCCTGCCCTGGAAAGCACAGGTCAGGTCAGTGTCTATCCATGTGGGATGACAGGTTACCCTGCTGATGTCTGCCTTTTTTAGAGGTTAGAGCACGACAGGACCGGAGAGGTTCTCTGCATCCGCCCGATGACATGAAATATCTACCGTGACACCCCGTCGAGAGAGGGGGGGGGGGGAGGGATTCCATAAAAAAATTCTGCTGACACCTGCAGATGTCGTCTCCTATTACACAGCAGCCATCAGCAAAGTCATTTTCATGGGAGAGTCGTCCAGTGTCACCTGCTCTATCCGCTCTATACTTGGTTCTTCACTTTCCTCTTCCCTCTTTTTATTAATCTGATAAGAGGTGTAAAACTTTCTCAAGTCTTAAATACACAAACAGACAGACAGACATATATTCTTCACTGTCCACAAAGGGAAACTCATTTTCCTTAGCGCTGTACCATACAGACAATGAATAAATAAATAAATCACATAAATAATACAAAACAAAACCAATAAAATACAAATACCTATTCTAAAGAGACCTATGTGTGTTTGCGTTTGGATGTGTCAGAATTAATTCACAAAATGTACAAATATTTAAAAATGAAGGATTTTTCATAGCCTAGCTTGTCATGCTTTGCTTTTTCATTCCTGTCATAGTCTGAATAATTCAACAATTCCTACGAGCTTTTGTTTTGATGAGGAAATATTCTGATCTCATCCTGTGTACTCAGTGTGTTGCCCGACACTGGGCGGACGTGACTCACAACAACTAGTGTCCAGGCATCAAATCAAATTGTTTACAGCACAGAAACCAGAGAATCATGCCGTTTTCTAGCATGGAACAGGAACATGATAAGCCTCTGAATTACTTATCATACGTTAGCACCGGTTAGCATCTGCTAATGAAGCTTAAGTCTTGAAACATGTACTCCCTGTATTATAAAATACAAATATACAGTGATTCATTATAATATACAGTGTGCTATAAAGAATATTTTTATTTTATCTGTTAAGCTATTGCACGTCTCATTCTGAATGTAACCAGCAAGTGTAGCAACACGTTCTGTAGATTTCTCAGCCTCGAGCTCTTGTTTCTTGGTCTTTATTTGCAAACATCAACAAGCTGTAGTATTAAAATTTTCCCCAAGGCCACGAAATGTCAACATGATTCATACGTATACGAGTAAAAGGACGTGAATCAATAAATTAAATGACATTCATGACCTTTCAAACTAATGAGCACTGCTTCAAGAACATCTTATTAGCTTCAATAACCCGTATGGTCTCCAGTATTTAAAATGATAAATAAAAATGCTGATATTTACATCATCACATACTTCAGATAGGTGTGTTGTCATGGTTTTCTCTCTGAGGTTACACTACACACACAATAAGGCTGTTTCCCTATGACTAACGGTGAGTGGTGACCTTGCTGAGACTGAACCTTTGCTCCAGTGGATTTAAAAGGAATTCACAGATGCATTACTCCTGAGACTAATCACACCGTAGGGGGAAGAGGCTTGAACCATGCAGAGCAGTGTAACCAAACCTAAGGAAGAGGATGAATAAAGGAAAGTAGAGCCTGAAAATAAGAAAAGAAAATAAACGATTTTCACCAATTTCCATACGATTGAGGAAAACAAAAATCAGGCGTGTTAAGCGGACTTATATTTATGAGTGTGAGCAAATTGGTGCAGATCCATATAAAAATCTGGATCTAGAGAATTTAAATACTTATAAATAACATGAAAACACAAATTCAACCAAATATATTTATATAACTTAAAGATTTCGTAACTTAAAACGTGAAAGTAAACCTTTTCTTCATTGTTTATTGTGTCAAATAAACGTTTTCATATTTACACATCAAAGTCTCATATTGTAGAATTATCTACCAACTAATATATCGGTCGTGCTCTAGAAGAAACAAATGTATATGTAGAATGTATATATGTGTTGGTCTGTATATTGTACATTATACAACTGATATATACATCACTTCCAAGTGGTTTCATGTGTATATTTGTGCTTGTATGTGTGAGTGTTCATGTGTGACTAGTCATATGATTAAATGTCATTAAATGTTTGAGGTTTCAAAAGTAGCACTGCAATCATTCATTAATTGAACCTCCAGGGCTCCACAAAACCAGTCCAGCAGAGACCATTAAGATGCTCAAAATGGTGTGCACGTGATGGCTGCAGGGACAAGCTGGTATCTTAGTACAGCCTCTTTATAGAGCTCATTTATGGAAATCTTCTTCCACACTCTACTGTCTTACAACAACTAACATGTAGTTGACTTTGCTCCAGAGGTCAACACAAAGAAGACTCTCTGTTAAATACAGAGGTCCAGTAGCAGGTCAGTGCTACTCCAACTTCTTTACCTCGCTCCAAGAGGGAAGATAATTTATCTGGCTTAATAAATGTGATGATTAAAGAGTCACCGCTGGTTGGAAAAAGCTCTGACATGTGGGTGTTACTCAACTGGTCCTCTTGTTATGGTGCGTCTGCCCGGCATCAGTAGGGTGGAGGGTACGAGGTTAGACGGGGTGACAGGCACTCGTTGACAGACAGCTTAATGCCTGCAGATGCCACCTCACATGCCCCAGACACCATGTGCTATTCCCCAAGCTGCTGATCTTTTCTGCTACACTTATTTTCTGCTTTTTCTGACCAAACAAGTCGAGGCTTAGCTCCACCTTTTTTAACCCTGGCTCATACCCTGGAGAATCCATCATCCAGCCGTCTGCCAGTCTGTTCTAATAAATTCTATCGTGCCCGTCATTAACTATCTCCGAACTAAGCTTTTTATAAAGTGGGGGTTTGCATATCACAGCACTTCCTTTCTCCCTCCTTCTGTTTAACGCTCAGCTCCGACTTGAATCGAACCATGTCAAAATCACGAGGATTATGAGATTTGCATTGTGTGCAGACGAAGCCGAGTGGGGGGGCTCGTTTTCCGATGTGCAAAAGTGATCGCTTTGTTCAAAAACAAAAACACATGCGTGCACGTGCACAGTCAAAGCCAGACGTGCACACTCCGGATAAGCTGCTTTCAGACACGCACTAGACTCTGGATATTCTCCTGAACCTGCCCCGGGAGGGCGGATGCCACAACGCAACTGTCCGAGCCATTTGGAATTTTTCAACAAAGTCAAGTCAAAACTCCAGAGAATGCCCAAGTGAACCCATGTGAGAAAACAGCAGGGATATGTCGGGAGAGAAAATGTCCGGAGTGAGTGGGTGGGTGATGTATGACACTATAAACAAGTGACAGATGCAAAAATGAAAAAAAAAGACTAGAAATATCAGGATGAAAAACTGATGAACACCAATGATGATGTAATTTTTGGAAATACAAGATGAGGGCCAACGCTGTCAATGTGCTGTGAAAAAAACACACACTATTTCTGCAACACATTCCATACGTCAGGCCTCCTGCGTGCTCCACCCAGACGCCCCTGCTCCTGTTGTTGTGAACTATTTGACTGGGACAATCTCCTCCTGCGTTCTTCACATGTGAAAGTCAAACAACTGAAAATATCCAGACCCAAATGTCCGCACGTTTTCCAGAGTGAATGTGTGAAAATGGCTATAGCCACCGTGCGGCTGTGCAGAATGAGGGATTTTAAACACAAGGCGAGGCCCACACTGGGATTTGAGAGGGTAGGATCCCAGCAGCAGCAGCAGCACCAGCAGCGGCAGCAGCAGGCCCTCGGCTTTGTCCACCTCAGCTCTCTCAGCACACATCATTAATAACCTCGCAGAAGAGGAGAAGGGAACAACTGCTTTTGATTTATGGCGGCGTCGCTGTATTTAAAAGCGGATCCAGAGTTTCACAACACAGGGTCAGAACAGCGGTGAGTAAACCAGAGTAAACCGCCGGTCCCTGGTGAGCAGGGGTCAAGGTTTGCTTTCAGAAGGGTCATCCTGTTCTGGATCAGGGGATGGAGAGGGACTGAAAACACACACACACGGAGAGAGAGAGAGAGAGAGAGGGAACAGGGGAGAGAGGGCGTGTGGTTTCCAGACTCGCATAACATCCTGCTGTTTCTCATTGGGCTCCTGGAAGGGATTTGTCTCTCCAGCGACTCTCTGTGCCTCTGTCTGTGCTATTTCAAGAGCAGCATGCCTCCGGCTGGATCAATACATGCCCGCAGCAAACAATGAGAACTGAGCATATACCCTTTCCTGCTGCAGTGCAGAGGGGTGGGGGGGATGAAAGGTGTGCAGACTCCACAATGTTCTGGGACGTGCTGTTTGAAACTGCTCTCCCATGCAGAGCGGGTTCCAGGTCTGGGCAGATGGAGAGGGCTGAGTCAGGTAGAGATGCTTTACTGCTCAACAGAGTCAGAGGCGTGTTTGCTCTCTCGGTCCCTGCAACCTCTGTTCAGTCTCAGTGACTGAAGGTGACAGGGAAGTGACATTGAAAGATTCTCAAACTTAGGGAGAGAGGATTGAAAAAACAATAAAAGTGCAACAAGGTTCCCGAAGAAGAAATAAAGATGATGGAGAGCTTTCTTTCTTTTTTCCTTTTCTTTTTTGACAGAGTGAGCAGGCAGGGCGTGTTCTCAAAGCCAGCCTCAGCTCAGCGCCCGGTATCGATATGCACACGGAGGCGAGAATAGAAAATGTCCGTCACGCTCTCCCCGAGAACCTATAAGGGGGGGGGGGGCTCCAGTCCCCAGAGGCCTCCGAGGCTTAGAGTCAAAAATGCGAGGAACGGAGAGGGCGAAAGACAGAGAGATGGGAGCACAGAGGCAAAGACAGTGACTGAAGGGTATGAGCAGAGGGAGTAAAATACAAAAAAAGAAGAGGATAAATGTACGAGCATCAGCACAAGTACAAAGTTAAGAATTTTTGTTGCAGCAGCAATTAAATAGGCAGAAATCTCTTTAGGCATGGGGTAGCAGCAGAAGATAAGTGGAGACGGTGTCAAGCCTTTTCTGCCGGATTTATAAAAACCCAAGAAACAGAAAGGATCAGATTGGATTCTCCCATCAAACCTTATCATTAATTCACACGTCGAAGGGAAGTTTGTGCCTGTGTTTAATCAAAATGCCCCGGCTGTGGCTTGGGGAGCCTGTTTTTCAAATCTGCAGCCGTTTTATGTTTTTCCATCATATTCTGGGAGGAGGAGGAGGAGAAGCTGGTGTTTAATTAGATTTTTTTTTGGTGCTCTCCTGGCTCCTTTGGGGGAAACACCTGTGAGCTACATTGCAGTTAATAATGCAGCTAAAGAGATATACACATTTAATGAGTTTAACAATTATCAAGCACATAATTAGAATGAAATTAACAACCCGCTTTGGCTATTAAGCTACAGGCACTTGATGTAGCCACCACAGAATACAACAGGGTAGTACTGATCTCAGATTTACATAGATTCAAGCTAATGTGTTTATACGTTTCAATAACAGCTGGACTGTATTTTTTCATCATTATCTATTGTTAATTAATTTTATTCCAAATTGTAATGAGTTCATGGGCTCACCCTGGCACATTTACATTGATGTTTTTAAAGGTCAGAGCTAATTACTGTATGCAGCCTGCAATAATATAACAAGTGAACAACAAGCAAAGTTAATTAAATTTGAGGTTATCAATTATACAGTATATACATGTTTATATTATCATAAACATATATACATGTTTCTTTGTTGTATACATCCATTAAGGAAGGTATGTTTTCACTGCTGCTTGTCTGTAGCAGCATTACAAAAAAAAACACAGAACAGATTTTCTTGAAACTTGGTGGAATGGTGAGGAATGAGCCAAGGAAGAACCCATTAACCTTTGGAGAAGATTCTATTAAGGGCGCAGATTCAGGAAATTGTTTTCACTTCCTTTGAATTTCTCAAAAAAAGAATGCAGTCTTAGTCTTTCTGAAAAACATCAGGCATGTATACTGTATACCTATAAACATGTGACATTAGGTGCCAATTTTTTCAATCAAATTAAATATTTGTAGGGGGGGGGGTGATATTTATTCAATCACCGTACAGCAAAAAATATTCATTCTATCTTTATCAGAGAATGGATATTTTACCTGCATTTAATGTGTGTGTACATGGTAAATGTATCTAAATCAATACATGTACATGCAATATGGTGATGAAGTGGCCAATCGGCCTTGGGGGAGGTATGTGCTCTCATGGTGGAGTCAGGGTTGTGCACATCATCAATTCCACCAATCAAACGTGATTTGGGGAACCTAACCCATCTCATCATATAAAACTGTTTGCTGCTTGTTTACAGAGAAATACGATTGTTTGATCTCAATCTGGAAAAAGAAATAAGAAAAATAGCTTTTTTTATTAATTGTACTCTCTTTGTTCTCCTCCTGATCTTTCAATGTGATGAGAAACGTGTGGGTGGAGTTACTTAGTGCGATATCCAATCAAAAATGAAGAAATTCCCTATGTCTAATATGTCAGACACAGACGACAAAGATGCTCCAACTTGTGTTTCGCTGTGACTTTAAATAGGTGCTGCCTGTTGTGCTCCATTATGTAACAAAATCCATACAGAGGAACTCGTGTCCTCGGCCTTGTGACCTTGACATGGCCTTTTAACAGGAAATTACAGAGAGCACTGCAGCTTATAACCGAACCGAGGTGAACAACTTTGTGTGTAATCCTCATGACAGGAAAAAGAGCCTGTGAGGATTTGCGGCGGAACAATGACAAACCTTTTACCAGGTCAACTCAAAGGTCAGCCTGCCAAATGCATTCCCGGTTCAAGGAATAGCACCGTTGCCAGAATACACAATTCTCAAATTCCCCCGGTGCAAACAGAATTATAGACACTATGTCAGCGCTTTTGTCTCGTCATATATTACAAGGTTAGCCGAAATGTCAGCTGCTCTTGCTGCTGTGGCATTCAGTTTTATGGTTTTACGTTGTAGTCTCTTCCCCTGATTTAGACTTTACTCAGGATTATGTGCACTCAGGAGCAGAGTGAGAGCATCACAGATCAGCGCCACACCCTAAAAAAAGACATAACTCTAAATAATAATATACAAATGTCTGGAAACTTAAATATTATAAATTTGAATAACACTAGCTGATAGACTAAGAGATTCTGCTGTGACATCTCCTCTCCCTCTAGATACGTGTCACCTTTAAGACATTACAACATCTATGGTTTTTAAATTGACCTTTAGCCGAGATTTCTCAACCGGTTTTTGTTTCTGAGTGAGTTTACATCGTCTCGACAAAAAACCCACAATCAGAGGATAATTGGTGGTTGATGTACAAGGGTGTACAGCGTGGCAGGCTTTAAGCACCATTAACCCTCTCTATAGATCCACAGCTCACTTTATGGGTCTTGTTGGCAGAATGTTTTCTAGGAGGGCGATTTTTCAAGGGCCCTATCAATATCCAATGGCAGCCTAAGCTCCGAGGGCAGAGCAGTGAGTGATGAAGGCAGCGCTGTCATCATGCAGGGACGGCTAATGAGAAAACAGTTCCAGCGCCTGCTCCTGCATTGCACATATGATTACAGAGGTGGGGAAAAAGATGTTGTGTTAAATGATAGCTGATGACAAGGAAACTAATTCTCCGGCTCTGAGATACAGTATCAGTGCCATAAATGCTGCAATCTGCAGCCCTGTACATTTTCATGGAGCTGTAAAAGGCAAGATTGAGTTACAGTGCTCTGCCTGTTTCCCTGACGTGGACTACAGCGTGTGGGTGGATGGGATGGGGGGGGGGTGGGTGGAGGAAGACAAGTGTGTATGGGGTTGAAGGAGTCAAGGTTCCCCAGAGGGGGGGCTTGATGGTAATGTGGAAACAGGCGTAATTAATCTCCAGATCAGCGAGGGGGTGCTGGGCAGCCGAGTGTCTGTGTCGTGCCTCTCTGGGCTGGGGTGTTTTCGTGATGGCCCCCACATCCTCCTCACACTGGGCCCCTGGGGCCATCCTTCATTCTTATTTATGAGCTTCCACACGACCACTCAGCTCTGCTGTACCACCTCTGCATCGATTCCTCAAGGTCGAACAGGAACTAAGCCGCTGCCGGTGAGCTGTATGCACGAACAGCCATAAGAGGAGAGCTTGGTGTGTGTGTGTGTGTGTGTGTGTGTGTGTGTGTGTGTGTGTGTGTGTGTGTGTGTGTGTTGGAAGACAGTGGCTTCTGACAGTATTTACGTATAACTTTGAGCAGCCGTGCAGTAAAACCTCAGGGTGCCACACCCAGTCCTGCTGCAGAACCACATCAAGGTTTTCTCACAGAAAACAGAGACACACCCTGCAAATCATGACCCACATGAGTCCTAGGGCCTCCTGGAGAGGGACCGCAGTTTGAAAATCTCTTACAGGCATGTGCTAGTGCTCTGTGTGACCTTTGACCTTCAACAGCGTGATTGTAATCAGGTTATTCTTGAGTTTGTACCAAATTTGAATAAATTCCCACATGGTGTTCTCGAGATATCATGTTCACAACAATGGAATTGGCGTACCAACAGAAGCATGGATCCCCCATCCTCTGTTTCAAGCATACGTGAAACAGAGGATGTGGGGAAAGTTATCGTTAACATTATGTTGCCTAGTGACCTTCGCCCCCTTCTAGCTCCAGCCTACCTACTTCCTACAACTCTATTGCGTCTGAGCTACTGGCGCCTCAAGCCTGTTGTATTCTTCTGTGACTCAAATGACTTATCTTCCAAAAGTCCATGCAACCACACATGCCTGCCCCTGTACGCTGCGACTTGGGCATCAAAGTTTTCAGTGGAGCTGTGAGCCAAAGTCTGCAGCGTCATCCCTTCCCTGAAAGAACTTTGTGGCCCTTGTGCATAACAAAGCGGCTCAAGGTCAAAGGTTAGCAGCGAGGGCACTGGGATTCAAGTTCGGAGGGGGAGGTTGTCATCGCTGTAGAGTTTCTGCGAGATTCAAGCTCTGGGGAACGGACTTCCTGCTCCGCCCCCTCGGGGGGGGACAGCACTTGGTGGGTGAGTGACGCAGAGCTCGTAAACCCCCGGCGGACGCAGGCGCTACATATCACCATGTTACTCATGTTGCTCCGGAGCGTCTCCTGTGACCGTCAATCTGTGAGTCACACCTGGCTTCCGGTTTCCTGCAAACAGCGTTTCCATCCGACTCGGGCTTTGACTTTCATGAAGAGAGTTGATCGTCTGATTGCTCTCACGGGACTTTTATTGAAATGAGGGAAAGCGATCACCGCCATAACCGTATCTCACAGTAAAAGTAATTTAGGGTTTCGGTTGCTGGAATGAAGACGATGTCCAGATGTGTTTATTCAGACACGTGAAGCAGAGGCTGCAAATATCCCAGAATTACCACACAACATAAAAATATTACGACTCAGCGCTTTTAGGTTTATCATTTACCTAATCTGTTATAACATGTGGGGTACAGTTTTATTTCCTATACATGCTGTGGCCATGCATTCCCAGTATTTTCATTATGTTATCCACCCTTTTGATTTATCACGCATCTAAACTGGTATTGATGGTTCAATAGAAATCTGTACATGTGGTCATTACTCTTCGGACTTATATGAACATGCCTTCGTGGAACTGAATTATACTGAGTGTTGTAGAGAAACCGAACAGTCTCTAATATGCAGCCTTTGCCTGCTGGTTTGAGCTGCTGCAGCAGAACGCTGGCTGTTAATGGGACGTATCTCTTCTTGCAATATGTCCCCAGGTGTGTGTTTATACCGTAATGTTGAAAGAAAAAAATAATAATTTAGTCACACTAAGTGATATGCATTACAGAAAAGAACGCCTACACAGTAAGACACAGACAATGGAAGGCTCTTTATTTCCTCGCATACGTTTGTTTTCTTTAGTTATTCATATTCGCCTGTGCATTTGTCCTCTGATGTACAAATATGACGTGTGGTGAAGGGTTTTCAAATATGTTTGCGCTCCTCTGATATGGTTGTCATGGTGAGCTGGCTAATTTAAGTCATTACGCAAATGTGCATTATTGCCCTGCTTCACGATATTACGAGGAAGATGAAAAATGCACGACCAAAACATGTTAGGGAAATCATCACCCTTGATGCCGACGCCATTCTTTCCAGCGCGCCCCACAGTGCCAATGGGCCATGAAGATGCCCCACCATCACTTGGGAAATGCACTGGCATGCTAATGATGTGGCCATTGCTTTGATTCGGGAAAACTATCTCTCAGGCAACGAGAAGCATGAATACCATCAGTGTGCGATTCGTGAGACACAAGCACGAGGGACGATTCGTGGAGAACGAGCCGGGCAAATGAGAAGCTATTACAAATTCAATCTCCTAATGTAAAAAAAAACAACAACCATAATATATTTTTTTGAATGGTATTCACATTTTGTGTTTGCCTCATGTTGTTAACTGAACATCTGAAGACCAACAAATATGAGTTAGCAGAGACCGACACCTACAATCCTGAAGGTAACACTAAGTCAAACAAATACTCTTTTGACATAAAACATGTGTGTTGTTAATTTAGAATTGATTTGATTATTTTATATTCATTCATTAATTTAATGAGGGTTCAAGTGGAACCTGATAGATGGTGTCGTCTCCCTGATGAGTCCAGTGCTCTTTGTCCATAGCTGACAAATAAAGACCTTCAGGGGACACAGCTCCATCCTGTCCATTCATATATATATTTATAATACTGTCCATGCATGCATGTATTCAGTTACACCGATATATCTCCCCTCAGCACTATCTGACCAGATCACAACATAGTGGCGAGCAAAATTGGCTTATGGAACCAACATGGCCGTCCCAGTGTTTAGTGAAAGGGCAGAGTGTAGCGAGAAAAGAGCTTTGTGTGGGAAATTGAAGAATGCTGAGAATAAATGTTTGCTCTATAGGATGTGCTGGCCACAGTGTGCTGTGTTGGTGAATAAATGATGAAGAGGAAGAAGGCCCTGTCCTGCTGAGCTTGTCAGCTTTGCATAGCTTTGTGTGTGTGTGTGTGTGTGTGTGTGTGTGTGTGTGTGTGTGTGTGTGTGTGTGTGTGTTCGCGTGCACAAGTGTGAGTGCAAGCAGAACTGACAAGATAACTGGTCCACTTGGGTTTGTTTTCAGGCATGTTTTTAAGTGAACATTTTATTGTGATTAGATCATTTTTTGCAAAGGTCAAAGATTTGTTCATCGAGCAGATTCTCTCCTCATTTTAGAAAACATCCTTTTGCATTTCCTGTCTCTGAAGAAGAGTTTCAAAAAAGTGGGGTTCCTGCACAGAGTAGACAGGCGATGAACTGACCTCTGCAAGTGTTATCAATATGAAGTTTGCTTTATTTTGAAAGTGAAAAACTAAAAACTGAGTGAGGGCATACTGATATTTAGCTGGTGAGGAATGTGTTATCTATCTTGGTTTAATGTGGCAGCGCTAACATTTGCTCCTAGAATTACAAAAAATAAAACTGAGTCTGATGGGAAAACCCTCTGGTTTTGCAGGCAAACAAAAATATTGGGCAAATTACAACTCAATAATTCATCTGGAGGGCGACACTGATTGCTCAGCCAAAATTCATGGAAATTTAATGAGGCATCAAAAAGTCTGAGGCCACTTTCCCAGACTTTTGGACCTCACCGTGTCGTCCAAATCCCACAAAGAAGAAACAAATGTTGGTGCTCGAGGGAAAACCTCGAAAGGTTCTAAGGTTTCCTCCTCTGGGGACCATGACAAAAGTTAACAGCAATCCATCCAGTAGCTGTAAAGATTACCTAGTCTGGACTAAGTGGTGGACTCACGTCATCCTCCATGGAGCCACTGAACTGGTCGAAGTGAACAAACCTCAACACGAAAAAAATCTTCAGTTATTATTATCCATCCATCTACAAATTCTCTGCCTCTGTCTGTATGTGGAAGGTATACATGGAGAACCGTCCATCTTATTGGCTTCACACTTGGCATGTGTGTTGTTAAGGGCCCAAGGACGAGCGGTGTTGAATTTGGTGCGATTTGGACACGATATTAATACACTTTTAATAACCAGGTGACCAGGGCTCTTGCAGCAGCTGCTGGGACTCATTAATGTACGTGATTTATGCGAGTCGAGCTTCATTGAACTTTCAGTGAAACGCTCTATGTGCAGCAGCGGTGGAGCAGCTTCAGGGTCCTGCTAACCGAGTCCCTGGATGGGTCTTTACTTACTGCGGCTCTCTTTTACAGTTCAGAAAGAAAGCGACAACCAGCCTCCCCACAGGACGAGCAAACATTTCAAACATGCAGGATTAGAACAGGCACTGCACCAGCTATAAAAAAGAAACTACAGTAACCAACACCCCCTTGCTGCAAGCAGCCGATGTCCCAGTCATCTTCTCCGCAGGGATACTGGCATCTTAGCATGAAGTAATGAGATCAAAACAGACCAACCAGTTATCTATTATCATTCCATTTTTAATCAGAATTCTTCTTTGCATGAAGCATGACGAAATATTGTCCACATCCAAAATGCACACCGCGAGAAATCTACTGTTCCAGAGAGAAATTCTCAGTAAGTAATAGTTATTCCCTCTAGGATTTAATGATTGTAAAGCAGCTTTAGGTTTCTTCCCCCTTTCCCGCTGTGTGCACACGCAAGTATTAGCATGTCTATATGTCAGAGTGTTTCTTGGGAATCTAGCAGCAGTAATGCAGCATGGAAACAGAGGTACTTTCCGAATACCTGTCAAAAGGATTTGGGTTTGATTTGTGGCCTCTTACGGTCCAGGATCTACACAAAGCCTCTGGAAGCTCTTTACTGTGCGCTCCAGATACACATGCAACACTCCAAACAATCACAGACAGTCCCAGCAGACACATAGCGGTGTGTCACCAATCCATCAGGGACTTAGTCGGCTGCTCCCTCTGCAGCACATAAAGCAAAGATGCCAGGAAGTCAAGGACAACATCCACGTAGTCTCCAGGATGACGCTGGTGCCATTTTTTCTTTGGCGCCACTGATGTGATGTCACGGATGCAAAGCTGACATGCACCAACCCACAGAGAAGTTCTGGAAATCCTTGTGAAAGAAAACAGACGGATCTTCAAGGACGTTCGTGCGGAGATCTTCGCCACCTGCAAGATGCATGTTAATGTTTCAAGGCGTCTAAGACAGGAGGCCGTCGCACCTACAAGGACACCAGCACACACGCTAAACTTGTGGTGTGAATGTGCGTGTGTTTGCATACGTGCAGTATTATGATGAGCCATGGAGGTGTCACCTGCCCCTGCATGTGGCAGCATTCCTCTGTGGTGTTGACAGGGAGAGGGGGGGGGGGTTGTGGGACAGAAGCGGCGACAGCGGTCTTTGAGACTGCAGCAGGTGCCGTCAGCCCATCGTGTTCCTTCCGTCTCTACCTTCATCTTTCTCTCTTTCTGGCTCCCTACAGTCTCTTTCTTTTATTCCAGCCCCTGCTGTGCACACCTCACTGGCTTCTCCAGAAATGCCTATTCTCTCCATCAGCAGGCATCGGTACTTCACATGTGTGGATACAGGTGAAAGGAGATTCACGGTATTCGTAGATCAATAATATATATTTTCGTCCTTCAAAGTCTTCAAATTTTAAGAGGAAAAATGTGAAATCACTGGATTTACATGAGAACAATTTAATTTAGGACTCGACCAATATGGATTTTTGGGAGACAATGTCGATACCAATTGTAGGGAGTAAAAAATTACTGATACAGATACATCTGTAAAATATAAATGAAGAAATCTCTTTCCTGTATTGTTTATTCTGTAAAATAGGCGTTTTGATATTAGCAAACACGGGTGTCGACATCGATATGTCTTTGGCTCATCTCATATTATTGGCCCAAAAATAAATGGGTCCGCCACCACTCAAAATATCAGTTACAAACTTTAATCAAAAAAAGGTCAGACGATCAAAGTTGAATCACACTACGCCTGAAGTCATAGTGATTATTAAGCAGCCGCTGTATAATGTTATTTAAGACCGGCTAGAAGACAGCTGGAAGATTTATGGGATCATGACTTCCAATCAGGCCCCGGCATTTTCCGTAATGGCAGAGCAGATGGAATGTCAGCCTGACCACATGTAACATGTCTGATATCATCAGATAAATGAACAAACATACCTAAGCCTGATTAATCTGCAGTGTCACGCGTTTCAGTAAATAAAACATACAGGGTGCAAAATCTGTTCGACACACTGCTTAATGTAGATATATAGCAAATACACAACGCACACATGCAGGGTGTGATTGGTGGTGAAACAACTGTACAGGGACTGATAGCAAACAAGATATTAAGCTGACAGCTGTCAGTCAGTGTTTTATGCCCCACAAAGGATTAGTCCGTGCTTTAACAAACACCTAATTACCAAACTGCTTTTCATTCAGATTCTATGAATATTTAATGGAACACAGTAATGAAATTGTGTAGAAGTAAAATTAGCAGCGCCGGGCTAAACAGCAGTGCCGGGCGAAACCGCTATTATTAAACCACGCAGGCCGCTGCAGCACGAGGCCTCTTTTAATGCAAGAGTAATTAAAAAATAGGACGAAAATTATCGACAGCAACAACAATGCCATAACGCTCACTCACAGCTGAGGGATTTAAAACATAATGCAGTTCTTATCATACATTTGTCTAGTAATTAGACGCCTGAGCTGCAGAGTAAACACCAATAAAGACTGAGACAACAAACTTTATGGGAAAACACAATTTATATGCAAAAGCCCTTGGCGGCTCGGAGGGAAGCCATTAGTTAGCAAACCGTGCTAACTAGTCAATGTATATTCTTCCATTGAAAACAATGGAGCTGAAGCTGGACGATGCTCTGAGTGAGATCCACCAATTAGCCTCTTTTTCGTGTGAAACCCGGGCAAAGAAAAGACATCAAAAGGGCTTGTTCCCTGATTTTCAGCTGCGTGTTCACATGCATTGTACTGGACAGGTATTGATCCTCTGAGAAATGAAGAGGAGGGAAATCAATAGCTTTTACATGAATGCACAACAAGCAGTTTTAGTTGGTGTGTGTGTGTGTGTGTGTGCAGGGTGAGGGCCGAAAGGGTAAAGTGCACAATGGCTACTGTAAATTCACAAAGTCAGACACATACTTTAAGGGTATATAGAAGACAACAAACCAGGATGTACAGAGGAGTGCATGAGTTGATAAAACACATCAACATTTAAATATAACCAAATTTGTTGTTAGGGCCAGAACCTGTAACCTGCTCCTTCCATCATTACCTCCATGACGGTGAGAAAGTTGGGGCGAGCTGGCCACGTTCCACAGGAGCGATATAATAGGTCTATGGATTATAGCCAAGGATTTGATTCCTCTGGAGGATCAGGGCTGACAATGGCTAAGGTTCCTCCTGATACGCACATTAAAACCATCAGAATGTATATCTCACTTTCTGTATAACACCCCTTCTCTCCCCTCAGAGAGACATGCAGAACATTCATAGTCCTGTTACAGATTAGGTCTAAATGACCTGTCATTATACTGGACCAACGGTTAATCAGAGCCGACAGAGACAGAGACAGACAGGATGACGCCGGTTAGATCTAAATCTACAAGCCAATGTGCCGCCATGGCAGAGCGGACAGATCACCCGCCCACGGAACCATCCGTCAGCCACAAGTCCTGACCATCATTAATCCTCATTGCGGATCTTAAATCTCGCTCGTGCACTGAATCTGGCACGATGTCCAGACAAAGGGTTAGGATCACAGTGCTGCCTCCAGGATTGTTTCCTTGCACTGTTTCCCTTTGTTAATTGAAAGCTGTTTTTAATATGTAGCTTCTGGAAAATTCTCATATAATTTGGGCTAATCTGCTTCATACAGACTACATTTCCAGGATGTTATATTTTCAAACCAAAGCAGCAGTTTGTGGCAAAATCATTTCCATTTCAGTAGAATTGCTGTGATTAGTGGATTTGTTCCAACATTTGTATGAGGAGCCAAAAATGGAGGCAATTCATTAGCTGCTTGTCTTTGTGCTTCAACACTCCTCTGCCCCATGCTCCACAAACAAGAGCTATTATTTCCAGTAGGACAGGAGTTGATGGTCCGATTACGTTTTATAGTGACTGAGAGATTTTCTAGCATATAGATGGTTTTAGTTTCTTACCAACACAAATTTCTTCTTTGTGTCCTATGATTGATTCACTTGAACTATTACGATGCCCCCCGAAGGTTCTCAGTGGTACTGCTCTGTTTCGTCCCTATCCGTAAGCTTTCAGAAGATTTGAACAAATACGGAGAGAATGAATGGAGAGAAGAAACAGAAGTCTTCGTCCATTTCTCTATAAGTATCTAACATTTAGCATAAATTAGTCGAACTAGACTAATTATCAAGTTTATGGATCCAGAGATGTATAAGGAGCGATGTTCCAACATGTTTCAGTGTTCGTATATCTGCTGTAACCACTCTAAACACTTTTGCACAACTTTTAGCCCATTTCTGCAAAAGCTATGTATTCAGAATAAATTTTACTTGATTTCCACTTGTTTTTTTTATTGCTTACCATGAGGTGTGTGGAGCCGGGTGTAGCACTAACTCCAAACTTGTGAGGGAGGCACGAGCACAGCCAACAAAGTGACACATCAAAAGCTCCTCTGACTTACAGTAATCAGGAGAGAGCCTAAAATCTGCCAGAGCGAAGCGAGGCAGTGAGTAATTAAGCCTTGCTGGCGAAGCGAAGACGCTGGACAAACGTTTGATTTCCCTAATTCCTCGTCTCTTTGTCGGTGAGAACGTGTCAGAAGAACGTGGCGGGCGTTCCAACGGATTCACGCGTCCTTTCCCTCCTGTACTCTGTGGCTTCATGCAGTCCTTGCTGTGCATTCAATAGCACAAAGGTCTAATGATTGTGTTGGAGTGATGTGTATGTATATAGGTTATTTTCTTATTCAACACACATGCACACACAAACCCACAACTGTCAGTGTGGGGCGTCTTGCAGCAGGAGCAGAGGCTGTCACAGAGACCCAATGTCAAAGCGGAGCTGAAGTCACACTTAAACCTGAAGGCATAACCAAAGTCCCTATCAATTGTCCTTCCTCTCTATTCTGCATCTCCTCATTCTCTCCCTTCTTTTCACGATATCCGGGTAAAAAAAGAACTCGGCTCACACGTTTTGTTTATTTTCAGTGGTACCAGTTTTAAATTGTAAATCGCGATAGATCGGCGCCAGCGTCTTTTCAAATCACCGTTTTAAGAAGCAGTCAGCCTGATGAAGCAAGTGACAGTAAGGACCAGCAGTGCATGTTTGTGGGGGATTGAAGTCTTTTCCTTGTATGACACGTGTCTACAAACCCATGACCCCCCCACAGCTCAGCGCTGGCGGGCACATTAGTCACTGTGGGCACATAAAGCCCGTCGTCTTGCCTCTGTTTTGTCAGCTCCGGGAGTTTGGATTACATCATATCTGAATCAGATTATTCTTCTCTGACCTTCTTCATCAAAATCCAATAGACAAGACTTACTCAAATACAGTAGGTTTATCGCAGACAGCCACAGCCACTTAGTGACACATACACTAGTTTTGTTTTAACTTGCTTTTGGTCTGTTTCACTCTTTCACAGGAACAGTAATTTCACATCCATAGCAAACAATGTGCGTTACTGGAAACTATTAAAATTGAATTGAGAAATAAATGAACTGATGAGATGAGTAAAACCCATTAGATCATTCTCCATCGCTTCAATTTCAAACCTTATGATTTATTCCCAATTAAAATTGTAACTGATCATCAGTTAATAACTGATTTATTTGATCCATTTAATACAATATAAGTAGCTGCTGATCTAGCACATTAAAGCAATTTATTTTACACAGAGGCCTATAGGTCTACAGAAGTAATATAAGGGAAATGACAGTACAGTACAAATATATTCTTCTTGTCTTCAGGGTTACTCCTTCACACTGTGGACTAGGAAACGACTAGGACTACTTACAAATGACAACAGAATAAGGAAGTGTTGAGGCCACACTCATCTATTTCAAAGGGAAAAGGAAAAAAGGAAAAGGAAAGGAAAGAAGGAAGCATTTTATTTAGACATTATAATTACATTTCCTAATTACTAGATCGAGACCCGGATCTGGTGCTGGACTAAGTGACCAACTCGGCCTGACCGTGGCTGTAGTTACGCTCTTTCTGTTACCGCACTTAAAACCTGCTGACTTAGATACAAGGAGATTTACATAAGAATGGAGGAATACTTGAGTGCAGATAATTATTCACCGTTGCCTAATTGAGTCACGATATCGTCCGTCCCACACAGACACATCAAAGCAGGTGCGAGAGGGCAACAGGCGATCAAAAGGGCGACTGAACCCGGCAACTGTTGCCATGCTGATATTTGAAGTAGAACGCTGGAAGTAGAAGGTCAGCGAGTCCTTGAGCAGGTTTACGATCCTGATCTAATCCGCATACAGCTAATGAGGAACAATCAGCTTATGCTCTAGAGGCGAGCGTGGACTACCTGGACCTGCGTGGAATGACACACAATTCAAACATTAGCTAAGCTAGTAAGACATTGAGTTTATGAGTTTATGTAGCTTATTGTAACACTGCTAATGAGCTAGAAGGAAAACGGCTTCGATACACTGATGTTTCTCTCAACACTCTGCTGCCTGCTCGGCTCGCCAAGCAAGGATGTGGACACTGGCCAGCAGGAGCAATGATTATTTCCTTGGATAACGTCCATAATGAAGCACCGGCCAGTGGCGATGACACTATATTACTCCCAGAGACGGCTCTTTCACCTGCTAGCCTCACAACGCAACTGTGCGTGTTTTATGAGCCTGTGTCTGGTAAATGAACATCTGAGGTGAAGGCAACCTCCTCTGTTCTCTCTGGCTGTTTTATCACTTTGACGATGATTATCAGGGTCCTTCTCAAAAAACCTCCTTCTTGATCACTTCACCCTTCTCTCTCTACGTGTCCCTCTCCCTCTATACACTGTTAGTGAGGCTTTGGATCGCCATCTTGTCATTCACAACTCTTTAGCAGTGAGAAGTTTGTCACTTCACTACAGCTGCTGCACTGATTAACCAACATTGGGCGCTCTTTTCCGCCGTGCAGGTCTCTCACTGTCTGCATGTGGGTGGACCGTGGCCCTGGATATACCACATGATTGCATGGTAATCTGGTGTGTGGTTTGGCATTTTCAATTTAAAACAAAGGTGCTATTTTTTGTTTGAATGTGCAGGTGTAGTATTGGATACAGCTGAAGCAGAAATGTTTGTATGCTACATTCTCATGTCCTGTGTGTATCTAGCTTTGATCACTAATACCTGACATTTTTTTTTTGTTTTAACTGTAGTCTAAAGATCATTTAGCAAATAAGCCAGCTGGTGTATGAACGACCGATGGCTACAACAAGCTGTTCCACTCCAGTCCACCAGGCGACAGTAATGAATAATATCCAACCGCGATGATGCTACATGAATTGAGTAACACTACAACACTACAACAACGGGAAACTAGATCCCTGGGGTGGAAGCGCACACAGTTCCTGCAAAGGTTCATCGTCCCTGGGGAAATTCCTCTGGTTGAAAAGTGGCGTCAGTGTCTCTCGAGGTGACGCATTATCCCCCAGCGTCACATTTTGCTGTGTACTTTACATCTGGTGCTATATATCTCAATTTGTGTATTTGTGTGCCTGAAAAAGCCCATATGTTCCATCTCTCCATCAGCTTTCGCAATCATACACGTGGTATGCGGTGTCATGGCGTGAGGGAAGCTTCGTGCATAAATCCGCTTACAGGGAAGAAGTTTCCCTCTGCCTTCTGCTCGAGAATCCGACAGAAATAAATCTGCAGTTCCCACTGTCTTCCCTGCTGTGTCCGCCTCCCTGCATGTCTCCAGGTTTGCCAAGCTGCTTCATTTTTTTTAATTTGTTTCCCATCCCCCTTTTATCTAGAGTTTTTCATTTCCACCCCCTGGATCCCTTTGCCTTGCTCACCTTCAGGAGGTGTCCTCTCGTCACCTCCACCCCCCACCCACTTCTTCTTCTTCCCACGTGAGCGAGAGTATCGGTTTCAGCGCCAGGAACTCGTAGAACTGCAGCGAGTGGACAGAACCGAAACATCAACCACCACCCCTCCCTCCCTCCTCTTCACAGGGATCCATGCTGGAGAGAGAGATGTGAATGAAGGTCATCTTGTAGCTGACTAAGAGCCAAACACATTGCTAGTCCTCCTCAGCTATTCAAACACTAGGGCCACTGCTCTGTTTTCTCTGCTTCAGCTATGTATACAGCTGTGTGGACAAATGGCACTGCATGCATACGTGCATGTGTATATCTGTTTGTAACATGCATTCATCTGTGTTTGTCTGTGTGGTTCATATGTAAAACCTGTGAGAGACCTGTGGTGTCTGGGGAAGATCAGAAGTAATTACTATCGGACTTCGATTCTGTTCCTCTTTTACATAAAAAAATTACTATTGCCTGTCGTTTTTTCCCCCCAGGTGCTTCGTGTTCGAAGTAAAAAACACACCAAAAACTGAGGAGCTCTGTCACTTCACTGTTGTGCCAAATTAGTGCATTCACCGAGGTGTAAAAACCTGCGTCTACTACGAAGCCATTTGAAATGGGAGTGAATGCAAATGCATTCCCATTGCACACAAAAGCCAGATGTTTAGTGGGTGTTATTGCTTTATACCTGTGAAAAAGCAGCTTAACTGACCCTTATATAACACCCACTAATGTATGTTTAAGTACCTGATACGAGCTAAGAAAAGGAGAAAAGGAAACTTTTAGTAATATCTCTCATTTTTACAGCAAGAGTAAATCCCCAAGCTAAATCGCAGTGAATGTCTGTATTTCTATACATTACAGATCTTCCTGTGCAGACATGTTCCCTCTCTGCTGATGCTGTTGGAAATCTTTGATTCGCCCATTAGGAAAGAAAATGAACAGCACACATGAGTCTAAATCCAACAAATAAAGTAAAAGAGCCCTCAATCAGACAAGGACGGCAGTTATTATTCCTCCCGCTCCCTCCCAAACGCAGAAGTAATGTAAGAGAGGACCTGGGGGAGGACTTACAGATACACGGCTTGTGCTACTCCCTTTTTATAATCCCCCTTCTATTTCATGTATTTCCAAAGACCATCAAAAAGTACAGTTCCTCTCTATAAGATGGACTGTAACTCTGCTCAGATTTTCTATGTGTCCACTGCCAAAGGGTTGCTGACTACATTTAATCATCACAATATCAACATTGGTCTTTTTTTCACCATCTTAATTTTTTGAATAATGAAATAAGCATCTGCTAAATTATTGTGCTTCAAATTTCAAAAAATATTTGATTTACTAACAATTATAACCTGACCTCCAGTCTTTAGACTCACTCCAGAGAGGTATTTTAGTTGATTAAATCATTACATGATAATAACAAGGTTGTTTATCGATCTGCATTTTGGCAACAGGGTCATATATTGATCAGCCTTTGATTATCATGAGGGTCATTTATCGACGACTTCCATCCCAGATCAATCTGTGCCCTTTAGACAGTTCAATAGTACGCTGCCTCTGCCTCAACCTCCTGAACCTCTTCGTCTTAGTTACTGTACTGAAACCGAAGGGGGGGGGGGGGGTTGTGGGATCATTGGAGCAAATGGGTAACAGTGCAGCAGCTGAAAAGGAAGCAAAACGAGTGGGCTGGAGGTTGTTTGGAATATTTAAGATATCAGATATTCAACGTTTTGTTTGGATACTTGACAGTTTCAGATATTTCAGTGTACAGACACATTGTGATCAGTTCTCAGAAACTACTGAGGTCAATACAGGCCTCAGGAAGATGGGAAGAAGTTGTCGAACATCAGAATAACAATACTGTGCAGTATATGTACAAAAGTGATAGCACGTCTCCACTTAGAATCCAGGAGATAATACTGTGAGTGTCAGTGTGTGAGTGTGTGTGTTGTGTGTAAGTGTGTGCACTGTGAGTGCAGTGCAGCCTCAGCACCCAGATGAAGTGTCCCTAATAGGATCCCTGTGGGATTCCTCAGCAGCTTTCCACTGTCAGCAGTCAGCACTGACAAAGCCAGAGTCTAAAACTCAAGATGGGACACACCACTTTCCTGCTCCCACACACAAGTCCTCAAAATGCTGTCAGTTTCCAGCAAGCGTTTCTGAGTCTGGAGTTGAGTCTTACCTCCGATTTCTCCAGGTGTTTTCTTATTGTCTCTCCGACACAAACATGAAATGGGTCGGTGTATAGATCCCTTAGGAGGTTTGTTTATTAATTTATTTTTGGGTTTAGATGTATTGTTATTGGTATAGAAAGGTTATAGGAGAGACTGGCGTGGCCTGGGGGACGCCCAACAGACACGAGGTGGTTCACACTGGTGGAAGAAGTCGGGAAGTTCATCTGAAAAGCAAGACTAATTCATAACCTCCCTAGTCACTTAGTCTGTTGTTAGTCTCCTGCCTACACCAGGAGTTTACTGGTATGTGAGTGAGGCATACCAGTAAAATAGAAACGAGCCAGTTCACTTTGCCTCGGAACAGTTAATTAATAAGCTTGCTGACACACAGCTATTGATGTGTGTGAATCCTTGACAGGTAAAACACTCTCAGAGGTGATCAGACTCTCAAGCCACTAATTGGGAGCCATGGGGAAAATAAAAAGCATATATATAGGTTATTGTTCATCTCTTATGTATGAATAATAATAATAAAATAGATGCATGGATTCACATACTTTTAACTATCCGATCTGTTGGCCATTAACACGTTTAAAAGCAGAATATAATGTGAAATAAATTGGCTGTTCTTGAGCCACACACTCACAGAATCACCCTCCCAGTGCAACATCACGTATCTAAGAGCCTGAAGGGCTGGTGAACATTATAAAAAGTAATTAGCCAGCTCCTCTCTTTAGCTAATTGGAGATTGCAAGTGTGATAGTCGTTAGCGGCTCCCATTCTCTTGTCCAGGCCGCGTCGCACAAAGTGTAAGAAAGGGCGAACGTGTGAGGGTATTCAGCTCAAGTGAAAATGTATGGAGGACGACAGAAGACACTAATTTAAAAAGAGAAATTATGGAGGACACAATATGAGAGCTCCCCTGCTATCGGGTACTTCTAGCCAGTTATCGCCGTCTCTGCCAGCTGGCTCCCATCGTCAGTCCATTGTACATCTGATGCAGTCAAGACAGCCAGCCCAATTTAGCAAATCAATGTCTTTCAATGAACGACTGAGTGCGAGATAAGGGGAAAAGAATCATGTCAACACATCTGTGCGACCAGACAGCAGCCAAGAAGAGGAGATTCTCTCTAAAAGTAGAGCATGTATCATCACGTCAAACGAAGCAGAGGCGATTCGGAAGCCGGTTCCATTTCGTTACTGCCACTCTGATAATTATGTTCATTTCTTTTCAGCAAGGAGGATCCCTGGACTCTGTGCTGAGCATTTAAACGTAAGACTCAGAGAATCAACAGCTCTTAAAAGGTAAAGATAAAGGAAACATCATCCGGCTAAAAATGACTTGGCATGAGATCAGAGCTGCCCGACTAAAATAAGCTGCCGTCGAGCCTGGGAGGATTTCAATATGGTGGAAATGAGTTTTATCAAGAATTTGTCAAAATCATAAATTATTTATATTATATATTCTAAAAGGTTTGATTAATAATATATGTTTATGTGTGGTTTCCATGTAAGTAATCTTGTTTCTACTACAACCCACTTGTATTACTTTTACCATTTTCTACCATTTTAAACTAAATTAAATCCAACGCGCACAATGACAACAAACAAAACAGATCTACAGCCATCTTACAAAATCATGGAAAAATCACCAAGTCCTTCACTTGGAGACAAACACACACTCGGATATGGCACAAACAAAATGGGGGGGAGGAGAAGGCATGTGTGAGCAATAGCTCACACATGCAATAAACTAGAATCACAAATATGCTAAATAACTTTGACATGAATGAATAAACAGATGTGCAGGCAAATATTCACTTACATTTACTGCACACATTACAACACACTGTAAAGAAAGTAGTGCCCATGGGGGAAGATTGAAAGCCTCTCTATCTTGAATCATGCAAAAAATACCGTGGCTATTACCTGTGTAGACAGGGTGCTTTAGTATCCAACTCATCTGTATGCTGCTGAGCTTGGGATTTGAACTCATTGTGTATTCATTATACTCTGCTGGTGGATAAAAGCATCAGCTAAATGCAAAAATAAAAAAATGTTTAATGTAATGTATTCCCCTCTGTGTGCAGACTGACTGACCGGCTGCGTTCAGGAGTCCGACTGTCTGTCTCGGGCTGTTTACATCAGGTGCCACCTTGATGACAGAATTACTCCTCAACACCTTCAATCTTTATTTGGTGACACCCAAGGTCCTTCAGTTGTCTGCGTGTGTGCATGTGTGTTTACAGCCCAAGGACATATACGCAGAGCCAATGCACTGCCGAACGTGTGTGTGCACGTGTGAGGTTGCGAGCAGGAGGTGCTTGTAACATCCTACTGCTCCTCCCAGCATTGGACACCTATCCTCAAGGTCACAAATCAGGCCAGGTGGCCATAGGAAAAGATTAAGGACATGTTCCTAAAAAAGAGACACCTTTGATTTATCATACACTGCCAGTAGCCACAGTGATCTCTGCTACACAAGGGCAGCAGTGAGAGGTTATGGAGGCCGGGCTTGTAACAGACATCAGGTATCAGGCGAGATGTATAATCTCTCCTAAAGCCTTCTGCGTGTGTTACACCTCAAAATAATGGGCGTGAAAGTGAAGGAAGATAAAAAAGTGGGTGAAGGAAAAATAAGTGCGAAGGGGGGGGGGCTTTAAGAGGCAGAGTGTAAGTGAGACAGAGACAGTAAACCTCCACTAGTTCCCTCTGACAGATGCTCGGCAGGGCGGCGTGCCAGGGAGGCACAGTCTTAAGGTGACAGGCTCTGCCACAGTAAACAAAATTGATAATGCCATATGGCTGGAAGGAGTGCGGCCGCGGATTCCAGTCACGGAGCCACGAACCAGGAATAATCCTCCTGCTGCTGTTGTAGGACATGGCTTTACTGGCCCTGTAAGACTGGGAGGGGGAGGCAAAGAGGGGAACAGGGATCAGGGAGAAGGTGGAGGAGATTGGAAAGGAGGAGGAGATATGCTGCACGAAGGGCTGCACTGATGACCACCCCCCATCTGCTCCTCCTCCACCTCTCCTTGGATGCATCCCTGTGACTGGATAGATAAAGACTCGGTCCCATCTAGTAGCTGTGGAGGATTCCTGGATAGTATCACAAGGGCTGACATCACAATGTCCTGTAAATCGAATAAAGACATGCTTGCGTGTATACAGATAACAGGAGGATCTCAGCAACCATTTTGCATACAAATACACAATCCCCGTGTTCACGCTTTGAGCTTTATAGAGATGTGAACTGTGTAAAATGCAGACTCACAGTCACCTTTTCCCTCAGGTACCGGGAGCAGACCAGGGGAGGGAGGGGGGGGGGGGGCGGCGGGCGGCGGGCCTATTCTGTGACGAGAAGCAATTAATTTGGAACGTGCGGCACCAGGAGCTGGGAGGTTAGACTTAAATGGAGCAGAGCCAGCTAGAGACTGGGCTTAATTGTTTGATTGATTGGCTGCGACTGCGAGCCATATTTCCCTGAAACCCCCCCCCTCCGCCGATCAATGTGTCAATGAGCGCCGCGCCAAACCTTGCAGCTTCCCGGCCTTGCAATTCAATTAATGCCGAGGCCTTGGTGGCCGCTGCCTGCGATCGTGTTACAGCCCTGGAGACAAGCCTCCGCCGCCGCCCCCCCTCCTTTGCTTCCTCATTGAACTGGGAAGCTTATTGCAGCAGATACAAGGGGGGGCGGGGTAGGGTGTGTGGAGCAGGGAGGGGCCAAGAGGTGGACGCAAAGCAGAGGGGGTTGGCTTTATTAGATTGGTAACAGACACTACATACTGTATCGGACACAAATCGAGTTACCCTCCTAATCTGTCATTTAAACAAATTATCTCGGGTGGTGATGCATCAGCGGTATCGCTCCTCTCCAGGGGGTTGAGGTAAGGGGGGAGGGACGCAAGGGATGGAGGAATGGGGGAAGGGAGGCGCCACGATGGAGAGTTGAGGCTAATAGAGACACAGCAGAGACTGACACTTTGTCAGGAGAGCACGAGGCAGAGGGTGACTGGAGGTTCAGGATGCGGGCTGAGGCCATTTTCAGATTGCTGTTTATATTCACATCAGTCCAGATCGTGATTAACCTGTGAGGCAGAGTCAGGGTGTTGTTTTCGCCCGTGTGTGTGTGTGTGTGTGTGTGTGTGTGTGTGGGTGTGTGTACAAAATAACTCAACAACGGATGGACTTGTTTTCACCAGGTAATCTCCAGATGATTCACCTTTGGAGATGCTCAGTCAAAAGTCAAGGTCAAGATAAGGTTATAAAAATAAAAGCCAAAAAAACACAAATAATCGAATAAAGGCTTCAATTGATCAGAGGATTGTATCATAAATAAATCATATAAATCATATGAGGTGTCTGCCTCCTATAGGACTATACAAATGAACCTAAAGCTTATAAAGTTTGAATAATAATTATGAATATATGGTGGGAAAGATATCATCGTGACATCACTATGAAGGCAGCCAATAAGATTATAATGACATGATTTACAGCCTATTAAGATCAACAAATGGTATTTAATTAAATTATGATGGCGTCACTAACCAAAACAGACAAAATGATTGAATATGCACGACTGCATTTGATTCAATTGAATATTCAACAAGGCAAAAACACCACAAAGAAATAAGAGAACCAAGGGAAGAGGGAACAATTAATTAAATAAATATAAAGTGGAGGAGAGTAGATAATTGTTTTCCAAACCAGCTGTAAGATGGCGAGAGATTTTCACCATCACCGTGTGCTCTCCTTTAAAATGGCAGACAGCTCTGACATGTTGTTCGGTCCACGTCAGGGTCAAGACTGAACCCTCCATTACTGGAGATTGACAGGTTCATTGAGGGGAAGACGCACAGATCAACAGACCGACACTCTCCACTGAAGGGCTGCAGTGCATTATGGTCCATGCAGCACAATGTAAACACAAATTAAAGGAGCCGTCACGTTGATGTGTGTGATCCAGAATACTACGAACACTGTGAGGCCAAAAGGTTGTGAAGGTTCTGATGTGATTCCTTATCTTCCTGTAAATACCTTTCCTCTATTAACACCAGAGACCCAACACTTTCTGGTCATTACTTATCTGGTGCAGAATGTCTATGTCCTCATCTCCCTGCTCCTCACCCACATTACGTTTTCATGCCGGATTTTACAAAAACATTTATTTAATTGACTCTCCCAAAGGCTAACAGTCACATATTTCTCAAGCCAGACACAAAAACAGTAATGTGGTTTTTAAGCGCTTTAATTGAATGTATCTATTTGTCATCGCAGATTTCATCAGCACAACTCCTCTGTTATGGAGACTGCAGACGCCTGTGGCTCCAGGGAGCAGGTGAGGCCACAGTGATGTAGGTGTGGATGAGTAAAGTGTAAATTGAAGTGAGTTGTGTGATGTTACATCATTTCCTTGGGGTTGCTGAGAAGGGTTATGAATTAATTATTATTCCCAAATACAGTTTCTTTGCAGGGTACTGACATCAACACAAACACAGACAAGCTGCAGTTACCAGGGTCAATGACATTTCAATAACCTGAGCAAAGAATGTGTGGCTCTATCTTTGAATGATTTTAATATCTGCACGCCCATGACTTTATAACTCCTGACTCAAATGCAGGATGTCAAATTCACTTTAAAAGCTAAGTGGATCTTGACGAGGCCTGAAGGAAAATGTTCCACTCTCTTAATCTGTAGAATACTTCACTGAGTGCCATAAAAATGAAACACTGTCAGAACAAAATTGATATGTCAGATTTAGATTTTCCCTGTTCAAACTAAATTCAAACCACATGGGATGTGGTAAGAATCTGACAAGTTGTCATAATGATGGTAGAGTTTTATTGTTTGTATTGTCCTAATGCATGTTTAACAATAATCTATATGTAGTCCCCAGTGGATTTATTTTACTTAAAACTGTATCCCACTGCATTGTAAGAAAAAAAATGCTAGCGCACACATTACATCACAGAGCGGGATGCTGTGAGCATTGACCAGGAGATCAAGGCAGGTCTCAGAGGCCCAGCGCCTCCCTTTGACCCTCCAACCTCTGGAGCTCAACTCAAGTGTCCCAGCTCCTCCCATTCCCTGCATCTCCTCCTCCTCCTGCTCCCTCTGTACAAAGCATCGGGATGCTGAGTGCACACTATCCAACTCTGCCGACTCAGAGATGCAAAGGGTCAAGATACAAAGGTCGGCTTTAAATCGAGACCCCTGCAATTTGCACATGACACCAGTTTCCTCTGCAGAGCTTTGTTTCCTGTAGAGTTCACTGCTTTTTTCATTATTAATTCAAGCAGCTCCTTGTATTATGTTCTGTCAAAGAGGGGCTGTAACCTAACAACATGAGATGTAAAGCAGAAGAGTCTTTTTCCATCACACATACAATGCAGTATATGTACTAACATGCATTTACTGATATATAATACGTTTACTATTCAATTAATGTACTTTCTGTGTATTTTCAGTGCAGTTTCTCCTCCAGAATACCCTGTTTCAGTAACTGCATCGTTTCTAAGACACTACACACCAGCCAGTGGAGTTTATATGTGGCCGTTGGCACAGTTGGATTATTTGGATTGATGCATAATTTGATATTCAACATCAGTTAACATCAATTTGCTTGTTAGCTTAGCTACAACCCTGCAGCCCTCTCTACCTTCAGTATTGTCTCTTTTCAATATTTTATGCATGATGTTTGTTTGATGCCATATTATAAGGTTTATTTTGCCTCAGCTGTAAGAAAGGATATCCACTTCCACATGGCTCCCATCAATCAGCTGCATTATTGATTGGGTGCAATTTTTGGGGTGGGGTGTGTCAATTCGTTTTGGAGGTGGAGCTTCAAATGAGCATTGCAGGGACTCATATATTGTTTTTTATGTTAAATTTAAATACAGTTTAAAAACAGACTGACTCACTAACTCCACCTTTAAGTCTTACACTCCACTTTAACAGGTTGCTCAAGATGTTTGTCTGCTGTATAATATTAAATTCCACCAATATAATTCTGTCTAATATAAGTGATAAGGAAATGTACCAATATTGGCCTGTAAACAGCAAATAAAAGTATATTTTGTGACAGTCGTTATTTCTTTTAACTCAATCATTCAGGGGTTGTCATTGCCGTAAGTAAGAATAGATTATCATAGTATTATTGTTTTAGTTATTTGTTTCACCTGATTGTTGTTTTACAAGTCAACGCTCGTAAAACAACGATCATTAATTTGATGTAAATTAGGTTGTTTCTTAAAATTATAATTTCCCTTGTTTATTTAATGGATGTTAATGGGATCCTGATGTAAGGTTCGGGGTTAAAGGGCATAAATAATGGAAATTTAGTGGCATGTAAATTCACAACATTAAAAAACTATTTTACAGCCCCTAATGTTATTTTAATAGTCAAATTCCACATAATGTTCAAAATAAAGCTTGTTATTCCAAACAGTATCTGAGTCAATTTCACTTTAACTGATGCTTAACAGAGCAGCTGTTCCTAAAATGTAACCTGTCAAATGTAATCCCTTCATTTTAATCTGACGACAAAGTAGTGGTCAGTAACACAAACATACATTAAGCACGAGTCACATATTTTCCGTGTATTCTTACCCACACTCTTCTGGGGTAAAACACGAGCAGATGATGGTTATTGAAAGCAACAGGCTGAACATGTTTTGGTCGACCACAGTCATGAATATACAATATATATAAAGTTTTAATGCAGGAGACTCTGACCGGCTTCCATTTCCAGGCTTACTACTAGAGACACCCGACGACAAAGTAACGTCTCCGTTCACTGATAACAAAACGGGCTAAACTGATTATTCTCCATGAAGATATTAGACACTCGGGACTCATTCTGTTCAGGCTGTGAGGAAACCGGATCTCAAAACTAATCACCTCAACGGCCAATGAATAGCAGCTCTGCTCACGAATGGAGACATTTAATTTTCTCCAAAACCCTTCCGTGCATTGGATATCAACAGTGCTGAGTAAGATGGGGCTCATCCGAAGACACAAGGACACTAGAGAGAAAGTGTGTGCATGCAGTAGGTGCAGCAGGACCTGTTTTCTGAGTGCCATTGTTAGTATTTATGTGTGTGTGTGTGCGACTTCAGGAGTGTGTGCTCAGTGCCTGTTGAACAATAAATGCGTGGTGCAGTAGCCCTGCTTCTGGAGTCTTATCTCAATAAGCTGGGACAAGGGAATTCAGGGGGCGTAGAGCTGCTGCTAAAACACATTTCCATTGTCTGTCACTCCGAGCCGATGGGCAGCAGGACACAGACGCTGGTCACACAGACAGGACACGATTGGATTCTGCGAAGAAGGAGACGAACTAAGTGCCCGAACTAAGAGAAAGTCAGAGACGTGTTACACAAGATTTTTTAATGAGAATACAGGAAGTTACCAGCTCTTGGGGAAGAAGTATTCGGATCCTGTATTTAAATAGTTGAAGGCTGTGAAATACTCCTGCAAAACCTTATCTGTATACTAAGTAGGGAGATGTTATCAGAAAACAGTAAGTGATTCACAACCGTAACAACCACTAGACCTATTAGTTCTTTAACCGGTCGATAAACTCAATATAAATAGAAAGTGTTCAAGTAATTAATTCCGATCTGTTTGATAATGTCATGTAATTCAATGATTATGAGAATAATTGTCAATGGCATTTGATCAAATATCTCAATTCGGAGCCACTGACATTTGGGTTTGCCTAAACAATTTAATTCTACATCTGAATAAAAGTCACAACATATGTACACACAGACTTTTGTCTCCTGTCATTCTCACCTTGTTTCCACTCTATATAGTTTTAGGTAAAGGCGGCATGATAGATAATTTCTAAATCCCTAAAGCCCCCTGCCAAAATGCAGAGTGGAAAACAAACCACAAGAGGCTGAGTCGACACTGAGCAACACGCAGGTCAGTGTCGGGCAGCTGAAAATACTGCAGATATGATCAAAATGTAATATTTGTGTCATTGATATGAATAATTCTTCTTTGTGAATGGGGCGTAGGCTTATTTCTTTTTGGCTGTGCCTTTCCAATTCATGTTTCCCTTTGTTTTTGTATCCATGCTGAGAGAGGGGCTACGAGTTTCTCTTCTCTGGATCGTTGAGGATCTGCTGACCGCCCGCCTGCCCGCACCCCCCTGTCCAATCCGGATCCCTGAAAGCATGGGGGCTCTTTACACCTCCCTGCAAGCCCAGATGCCAGGGCCACCCTCCCTTTTGTCTCAGCTGCATTGCAGTCATCCTGAACACATCCATATTTCACTGGGGGAAAAGACCATAGATCGAAGAGGAGGAGGCAGCTGAGGACAGCGAGTAGAGGAAGGTGCTGTGCACAGTAGAGACACAACAACAGGTAGGGAAAACAGAAAAAGGAGTGCTGAAGAGTTTTAAATCCCTTGTCCAACATTGCATCATAAGTGGGACATCAAAAAATAGGGATTATGATTAGTCACAACATCAGGGTGTTGGTTATCTCCTCACAAATGAAACGATTCATGGACACAGGTTTCCGTGCCTCTCACTTATTCGATATCCCCTTTAATCAGATACCTCCCTCTCACTATACATGACTCTCGGAGCTGCACAAATTAGATTCCTGCAGTCTATCAGCGGAGCAGACAGCATGGCAGTAAGAGCTCAGAGAACCGAGCTGCAGCAGGTAAGTCATCCCCCCCCCTCCCACACCCCTTGACATCCTTTGGGAGGGAATTAAATAAGATGGACCTGCAATCGTCAGACAGTTGACCTATAAATTCACAAGTGATCCGCGGGTGGTGGTGGTGGTGGTGGAGGAAAGGGCCTAAAGAAAGAGCTGATGAAGGAAGAGGGAGACAGAGAGTGTCGGATCAAAGGAGAGGTCCGGAGAGAGGAGGGAAAGAGAAAATAGAAATGAAAGACGAGTAAAAAAGGGAGAGAGACACATTAAAAGGGAATCGTGTGCTTTCTACCTCTTCAGCTGTCGGGCAGGACTAAACACACCCAGAGAATGAGACATGGCACCAGGGTGTGTCCCTTTCGAGGACCTGCTGGTTCCTGGTTGGCCCTAATCCTCTCTCTGTGAGACTCACACCATCCCAATCCCCCCCCTTCTGCACTTCTACATGATAACAGGTTGAAGAAGATGATTTTTTCAATCTGTTGGCGATCACTGCGGAGAGAGATTTGCCGCAGCCGGGAGCCGAAGAGAGAGACACGAGGCAAAGTGAGTGAAGGAGGAACACAAAGTGGAGAGTGGCAGCGGCAAGGCGTGATGAAACAAGTGTTGCTTGTGAGGCCGAGATCCCAACAACGCTGAGCTTATCTGCGAATGTGATTAAAGCGCGAGTGTTGGGACACATTCTGTTTAACCTACATACCCTATCTCCAGTGATTTCCACCGAGAAAGTCCTTCTTATCTGTTAATAGACCTTAGTAATCCCTCAAACACGCATGTACTGCACCCTGGCAGCGTCTAATGAATACTGAATGAGAGGCGAGACCAGCGGATCGTTTCCTACCCTGGTACCTATATGTAGACGCTCCATCACTGGAGATAATGGTTTATCAAGGAGAATGGCCTAGTACTAGTACTTCTACTACTACAACTACTACTACTACAAATACAGGTCACAGGACACACTCATTGGTTTCTGTTAAACTTAAAGGGATGGTTCAACCAAAAACGAAAATTCTTGCCACTATGCCGATGGTGGGTGAAGTGTTTGAGTCCACAGTACACTTTTGGAGTTTCAGGGGTAAACAGCAGCCAAATCCAATACAATTGAAGTAAATTGCGACCGATTCTTCAGACGTGAACCTGTGATCCATGTGTGAATGCGGCTCCAGAGGAGGAAATCAGTAACATTCAGGTTAAAAACACGGTGTAAATAACCTTGGTTGAGTTGAATTTCAATGTCGGGGGTTACGGACACTTGGATGACACCACAGGAGCAGGATGGAGGCATTATAGTTTTTTTCTGTTGTTTTACACTATGTATTTCAATCGTATTGGATTTGCCTGCAAGTGTTTTGTGGACTCAAACGCTTCACCCACCCCTCCTTCGGCATAGTGGTGAGTACATAATAAGTGAATTTTCCTTTTTGGTCGAATTACCCCTATAGCGCAGAATTTTCAAAGTAAAATATACGATACAACCTCTAGTACTGCGTCCGTGTGTCACATTTTAAATTAATCAAATGAACTGGTAGCCCCCCCGACAAAGACAGCTGACTTGCGAAATGTTAATTTAATCACTAATAATCAGCAAACTGAACAACACCGGGCAAGGATGAATCATCCAGGGGGTTTATTCAGATTACGACCTGTGATTCATCGTCACTGTGACTGAAACACCGGGAGGCCTATAAAGGATAATATAAGGTAAGGATGTAATTTATCTGGGATTAAATGCCACGTTTAAAACCTGACATTAATGTGTGGTAGTTTGATTCTTTATAAACTCTCCCCGGATCAACTTATTGTCAATCAGCTACTTTTTCAAAGTGGGAAAGTGCAGCTCCGAGGAGATTTGGGCAGAAATCAAGAGTGCGGAGAGAGAGAGAGAGAGATTGTAGACGACCAGTGTGACCACATCCAGAAAATTAGATTAACTGAATTAGAGGGATTAGATTTGACTACAGCTGGATTGGTCCTCGTGCTTCTCAGAAAAAGGGGAAAGATAGTGCAAGAGAGGCAGGGAAGGAGGGAGGGAACGAAGGGAGGAGGATAGCCCGCAGAATAAGATATAAACAAGTTTCTTTTCCGAGTTGGGTGCAAAAGTCGTATTGCGGTAAAGAGAGAGAGAGAGAGGAGTAGGAGGGGAAGTGGAGTCAGCAGGTTTGGGAATCCTGGGTAACTTTTAAGGGGCTGGCACTGAGGCGAGCAGCTGACATGTTGCTCCTGGAGGTTCAGCCGGGTTCTGACGCTCCACAGGCCTTCTGCTTGAGCTGCAGTGCCTCCTAGTGGTGGAGCCCGGGCACGGACAGGGAGAGGAACCTCTGAGCAGGAGGAGATCAGTGCAGGAGATGGGAGGGCAGGGAAAGGACAAGACATGTTATACAACGGAGCTAAAAGAAAAGATTAGTGGAATCTAAATGGGGAAGCTTTGATGTGATTATTTCTCCCCGTAAAGACAAAAGCTTTTGATTCATATATTTGGATTGAATTGATAATAATGTATATGTTTGGGCAGTTTACTATTATTTCCTTCTCTATGTACATATACATCAATTTCATCAGCTCATTCATAATGCAGAGATACAGTTTACATCCTCGTGCAAACATCTTGTGCGACTGCGGTACATATACTTTGTGTTTTCTTGTCTACCTCAGTCTGACTATCTGGTGCATTTCCCCGGGGTCGATAAAATTTTGTTTTATCTTATCTTATCTTATCTTATCTTATCTTATCTTATCTTATCTTATCTTATCTTATCTGATCTTATCTTATCCAACTTGTTTTGACCTCCTCCTCCAGCGTAACAACATAATTGTACTTTAACCATTTGCTCCCGGACTGATGATTAAAAAGTCATTAACAGACCATTAATATGGACTTTATTGTCATGTATGAAAAACATGTGTGTGTGTGTGTGTGTGTGTGTGTGTGTGTGTGTGTGTGTGTGTGTCAGAGGAAGGCCGAGCTCTAACCAGGGCCATCGAATCCTAAATCAATGTGATTAATTCATGTTAATTGCTGCCCGCTGGTGTCAGTGCAGCAGTTGTCGTTACTTTGCTGATACACACGGTTTCGGGCGCCGCCTCAATGCTCACAAGATAAATCTCCCGAGTCGATAGAGAGACAGATACACACTCCTGCTGCTTCACACTGCAGATTCCTCCGGCCCAGAGACAGCAAAAAAAAAAAATGAAAACACACCACACTTACAATAACTCGTCTTGCAAGATCCGCAATCCTCTGGTTGAATTTGGAGAATATTAAGAAGACTACAGTGATGGATCACAGACGAGAAGGAAGTGACAGATTTAGTTATGGATTCTCCTTACTGCATATTCCACCGTGATTTAGAGGCTTCACACATCCTGCACTGCAAAACTGCAGGGCGTTGTCTGCATACTGATGTCCCGCTCGCTGTGAGCAGGGGACCCAGAGGCTTCAATCCTTTTTAATGAGACTATCCTTCACAGGCCCCAGAACTGGCCCTCGTGGAAACACCCTGCACGTAAACATCCTTCAGAAAACAGGAACTCTGCATTTGAAGGTGTGTCTGACAAACACAGACGAGCGAGACTGCAGGTTCACTTGAGAATAAGATGAAGGTTGACCACGTTGGAGTTGATTCTGTTGGAATCCCCGCTCAGAGATCAATGTTAACAGAGACGGAGTGCAGCTCATAAGGATGATTAATGGCCGGCAATCAGTCAAACACAGTGACTTGGCTCTAATGTGCATGTGGGTGCACATGGGGAAGGTGGTACTCTGCTCATCCTATTCTGAGGGTCCCTTAACATATAAGGTGCATGATTAGAGGGAACTGAACATCGAGGTTTGAAAGAGAGGATGTTGGTAGGTCATTATGATTCATTGTCTCGACACAGATTGGAGGTTAAAACAAACAATTTCAATTCTGTGTACTTTAAAACCAAATGCGTAAATTGTTCTAAGCGTTTACAGATTATCATTTTAAGATCCTCCGCCAAGATAAGGACTAACAAGTGCATCTGTGATCAGAAAAGCTCGAAGACCAATCAACCACATTTTTGAGAAAAAGAAAAAAACATCTTTATTTATCAACATTTTCTATTTATATATAAATGTTGATAAAAATAAATTATAAGATAATAAAACTTGGTTAAAACAGTGGTTTTTGCCTCATTTATAAGAATTCAACCCTCATGGCATATATGTACCAGGTCATTCTGAGCTCCAGTGAAGAACATCCTAGTGACCTTATCACACAAAAGGTACTAAACTGTGAAGGTCTGCACCTTTAATCCAGAAACAGCTGTATATATCTCCAGAGAAACCCCCTGTCTGATATAGTGTGTCCTGAGCGGGGGGGCTCCATCCCTGTGGCAGAGCCGGGGCTGTGAGTGCTCCCAGAAGAGGGAGAGATTGCGTGTCAGTGCTTGTTTAAAGCCAATCTGTTTCTTCAGTCAAGTCAATATTGTAAAACAGCTGGAAACACTGGAGGGGCCGGGCCTCTAGCTCAATAGCACGAGTCTTACAGGTTCTGTGTTTATATATGCACACACACACATGACAACGTATATAATGATTTCCTTCTTTCCTTCCTGTATGTTTTAAGATTTAAAGGGGGGAGAGACATGAAAAGACAACGTGTTACTGCAGAACCTGTCCTGAAATGTTTACACTGCAGTTGTTTTTTTTCTCCACAGATAACTGGGATTTCTATTGTTCTGTATCTTGTATAACAGCAATAATCCTGTGTATGTTATACTGCACTGTGGCATTAAAGCATAAGAACGTACACACGGAAGTGGGTCACTGCAGATGTCTTCCCTCCGCCCACATTTGTCTTCTAAAAGCCTTTGTCTTCCCATTTTCAGCATAAGTGCAAGGTGGTGGTTATATCCTTCAAGCAGAGAATTTATCAATCTATGCTTTTTTCCCTTTTCCCAAATAAACACTAGCAAACTCTATCAGGGGTCTTTTCCTGGTCCAATACCAGAATAACACACCACTCGACAGAAAGCTGAGCATGGATAAAGAACTCAAGAGTGCAGAAGGAGTCTGTGAAGTCAGAGCCACTTCCACATCAGAGGAAGCAACTCCAGATAAAGTGTGAGAGTGTGCTATGTGAGGCAGATCCGTATCAGGGTAACAAACGATGATTCCAGCACGGCTGACATTGCACTCCACGGGAACTCAAAGGCAGAGGGGAGAGCGGGGAGGATGGGCGTCCCGATTTAGAGCAAGCAGCTGTTGTGCACTTCGCCTCGCTACACATCTGCCAAGTCACTGTGGGCAGGGCGCCGAGGTGACTTCCCGAGCTCTACCAGTCAGCCGCTGCCTCTTCCTTACATGAACTACTGATTCACTGATATATTAGGATTTTCCTGCCCAGACCAACAACGAACATACTTTTAGAGTTTCTATAGATCGTTGTTAATACACATGTCTGGACGGCAGCAGGGAAAATCAACAGAATCTCCGTCCACATTCAACTCTGCAGGAAACTGCTGACTCTGTGGCTGCCTGGTGCCATGAGGTGACTTTACTCTGTGTAGGTGAGTGTAACATTACACAAGATCAGGCAGTTGTCAGGGTCTTCCTGTGTTTAACCTTTAGTCTGTTTTAACCCTTGTTTTGCTGATTGTGTTATTTTGATCAAGGATTAATCTATATTTTTATTGTAATATTGTTATTATTATTATTGTAGTATTATTATTAGTTATTTATTTTACTCAGAATTGTTTTTAGTAAGCAGTATATCAGAAAAGTCAAAACATTTGCCTCTTAATGAAACTTGTTAGTAAAACCAACACTCCAAAAGCAGATGATACTCATTTCAAAGTTTTAGCTGAAGTGAAGAGAAGATGCTTTAATACAAGAATTTCCAGGTCATGAAATAAATAAATAAAGTCCCTCTGTCCATCCATTCATCATGTATCAATAGAATTTACTCACCCTACTCATGTGGAATCTACGTGCGTATATTTGACTTGAACCTTTTTCCTCGTTCTTCACTCTAACCCTACACCAAAGCCAACGTAATAAAGATGGGGGACAAATGACTCATACAAAGTATTGTAAATCAAAAGCAAAGAATAAAAACATCAGGATGCAGCTGCCAAAAAGTCATTAAGGAAAAAAACACAGCCAGGATAAGAATTTCAGAATGAGTAAGGAACAAATAACATGACATCACCATGTAAACAGAAACAGAAGACCCAACAACATCAACCACAGCAATAGACACCAACTCCATGACATTCACTAATGAGATGTGTGTCTGCACAACTGAAACCAAGCAGTGAAGCGGCTCCAGCTGCACTGAGCAAAGAGAAACCTCAACATCTGGCCCCAGAAGACATGTGGAAAAACCAAAAGGTCAACACGTAGAATCATGGAACATACTGACATCAGATTCCCTCCACAGAGCCGCCCTGGAGCTTGGCTGAAGTTTCTGCAGGTGAACTAACTCGTGACATGTTTTACGAGCGGCACAGTAAAAGCGTTGGAAGCAGCGATTCAGCTGAGTTAGCAAACGAGTGGAGCCGAGCAAGCGAGTGGGCAGAGGGCTGACAGTTTAAACACCTTATTACAAAAGGTGCACTGGATTTAAGAGCGTGTCATGTGGGAGGTCTGTGGAGTTCGCCCCCCCACAGGACTGGCTCACAGGCTTCACCTCAGATTACAGCCGTTAATTAAGTTGGGCCACACACGCAGCTCCTTCTTCTTCTTGAGATCAATTAATTTCAAACGTAATTATCAGATGTCCAAGGTGTCCCATTCTGGATGGGACTCCCGTTACAGTGGAGATCTACTGTACATGTGCTTGTTGGAGGGGAAAGTGATGGGTTTGACGTTTTTATGCGACCAGTACAAGGCTACGTGGACGTGCGAGTAATTACTTGCTAAATGTTCTGTGCTTAATTTATCGCTCATTGGAATAGCCTGGCTATTAAAAAGGGGTTGGCCTCCCTTTGTCCATGCATCAGTGCAGAGAAGCAAAACATTATTCCACAGCACTCTCACATTTTGGTTAATAAATCCGTTTTTTTTTGTGGCTCACAAGGTCAGGCGGGTCGTCCACAAACCAGATAGTAAACAGTTGCTTCTATGTCTCTAAGCATTTCACGTGCCACTTTGAGTCAAAACTAGAATATCTGTCATATAAATACAGATATAGGGACATTTGCCATTTTATATTTTCCATTTCCCAAAAAGAACATACAAGCCACACTGAGGCAGAGCTGTTCGTTTACGGTGTTAAAAAGTTATGCAGTGGAATCAGTTTGTAAATGACTCCAGTCCAGACACATTACTCTGCATCCTAATTCCCAGAATACCTTGGGGGGCAAAGGAAATATCCTGCTGCAGTAATTCAACTTTGACTTTGAGGTAAAATCCGGTCCTGAATAATAGGAGTGCTCTGGAAATCCCTGCAGAGATTTGTACGCGATAATGAGAAATAGAGGTGCAGGCTCGACTCATTCGGGCTCCTCACCACTGGGTGTAACTTGTAATTACTCCTGTGGAGCTTTAGGGAGGCTGGCAGATTAAAAAAAGGAGCTGCCCCCAGGCGGGTTGTCCAGTTAGTTATTCAGGGAGCCACTGAGCCTCTGCTGATGTGACACCGACTCCCCGGCTGACAGGAATGTCAATGCACCTCTCAAGGTGAAACCTCACTGGACAGTCTGCAGTGCTAAGATCACTCAAGGTTTATGGTATCATCACATTGTGGCCAAGTTGTTGAATGAGTCTAAATTAAAAGTTGCTTGAGTTTTTCCATTTTTCTGTAAGTAGACACATTTATTTTGGACTTAACATTGGTGGTTACTTTGCAAACCAAGATTTTTACATAAAAAAATTGACATATACAGGTATAAACTATTATTTATCAAATATTTGACTACCTAAAGCATATAAAGCAAATACTATAGGCAAAACTATTGTCAGTCAATCAGTAGTAGTAATTAATTCAATATATGTCTATTATTAAAGAGGTTGGGCTCCTACATGAAGAACTTATTGCTTACATATTTTACTGAAACCACAATATTTTGAATGTGGGGCTTTTAAATGTGAAGGAGTACTTAGATACATTTCAGTTCCTCAATGTTATATTTACCTCGACTTTCATGTTGTGATATTTAGTTTTTCTCTACTGGATCATTATGTTTATCTTTGCTGTTGGTCCTTATTATTTAAAGTAATAACACAATTTACTCAATACCCAGCATATCTTACAGGATAAGCTCTGATTTACTCTTTCCTGAATTGATACATTCGCAAACGTATTGAACGTTTACCTCCAGACTCGAATTTGTTGTGCTCCGTCTGCAGGTTGGGAACGTGTTCGCTGCTCGCTCTGTGCCACTGTAACTCAGCTCCCTGTCAAAACGTTCACTGTACCAATTACTGGGATTGAGCGACTCTCAATCCGCCCTTAATTCACGCCTTCAACCTGCAATCAATGATAACATTACACCAAAAATTACTGATAACTGGTTCTGCTGATCAATGCACCACTACAGAGAGCTGATAGGTCTTTACACAAAGCTAGTGCTCCCTCCAGTGGTTTACTGAATCCAAACTGTAAGGATTCCTTGTACGCATTGAACGTGAAAAACAAATACACAAATAATCACTTGTTAAATAAATAGACAGATGTGGAGCCACCTTTCTGCCCGAGCAGGGACGGAAAGGGAGGGGGTGGCTGAGCGATTAGAGGTGGGTTTCAGAAGCGAGGGGTAATTCTCAGGAGCTGGCAGTGTGAGTAATGGCAGCAGAGTCCTGGACAGAGGCTTTTATGAGGTGCTTACCTCTCGCTCTTCAGCTCTAAATGCTATAGATCACATATATATCAGCACTGCTTTACGCTTAGTACCATTCTGCTCGCCAGATTGGTCCACATCATTAACCGGGAGAATAAAATACAATTAAGAGGTGGCAAGGGGAGGAGAGGATAACCCAGATGTTTGGATAAGGTTCATTTCTGGTCATTTGACTCTGATACATACATGCACCAGCTCAATTCCCTCCTTCCACAGGGACTGGTGCCAACGCTCGATGTCTTTTATGGAACTGAGTTCACAAAAATGTAATATCCGTTATCTCTTATTGGTTTTATGTTCCCAATTGTCTCTGTTTATGGTCTGTTGTTTATTGCGTATTGTTTATGTGCTGGTATGTTTAACAAAATGTGAATAAGCCTCTTTTAATCATAAATATAAATATGAATTCATGGTGGGTATAAATATGAAATAATACTTTCTTGTCTGCATGAAAGACAAATCTCGCTTGGTACTCCTCCAAAGCAAGTTTCCCCTTAGAAGGAAACTGGTTTTGAGCACAAAGGTCAGTTTACTCGTCACGGCGAGAACGGCTCAGTCTGTGCAAACACTTTCATACCGTCCTCCATGGCTGGAGATGAGCCGTGTGAAGTCGGAAAAGCCTCGAAACAACAACAGGGTTATCACAGCTTGGGTTTGAAAAGTATAAATATTTAATGGAAGCCTCCAGTGCGTTTGAAAGATCTGGGTCTTTACCATGTATGGAGGGTCTAAGAAAAAAAAAAGATAAAAAGATACTGCAGTGTTGATTTGGATTAAGGGAATTGGAGAATCCAGCAGTTTGGGGGGCTGCATATATATAAGGGAATAATATGACCTATATGGTAAAGTAATAGTTTAATCACTTTTGCTACACCATCAACGTTGTAAAATCAAATTATATAAATATAATTTGGGATCTTTCACAGACCAACAGCTCAAAGACATATTACAGAAAGGTGTCAAATGTAAAATGACAGTATTCTAGATCTTGTATGTATATTCTTTTGCATAATAAAACCGTTTTGACCACATAGGATTTATAATACTATGAACCTACAAGGTCATATAGACAATTAACAATCAGAGATCAGTGTTTTGTGGTAAACTCCCCCAGTGAAACCTCTTAATAGACTATTTATGCATTACTATTCAAATGAATAACAGTTTATATAATTAGTTATTCCATAAAGTCATATTTTATGAAAAATACCTTTTAATTGACATTAACCTAGAATAATTTGTTGTCTTGTGCAGGGTCGTCTGTTTTTCAGCACACCACATGAGGGCAGTATGTACCTGAACTACGAGAGAGAGTCTAAGATAGAGAGAGATAAGGAAAGAGAGGGAGAGAGATGAAGAAAGAGAGATTTGTGTTTCCATAACCTCTACATTGACTTCCTCATCTCATTCATTAACCTACTCTAACCCTCTGACACCCTTAACCTTTACCTACGCTTAACCTTATACCTTAATCTTAAAACATATCTTTACATTACCCAACAAGGCACAAGTCGTTTTAATTATGTAAAGTTAGGAAGTAAACAGCTAATCAATTGCATAAAAGTAGTCATTTGAAATGCAAATATTTGATTTTGGTTGAGGACAGAGACAAAGAAAATGTGACACATTAGTTTTTATCGGCTTATTTTTCAAAGGGAAACATATGTAGCAATATAGAAATATGATAATAATACAATACCCAACAAAGCAGACTTCTTATTTCATTGTTTGATGGAAGTGCTTAAGATGGTTTTCATTAAAAAAAAAGGACACTGCATATTAAATTCATATTTATATGTCTTTTTTATTAAAACAATAAACATCCAAATTGTTAGAGAGAGGAATAAAAGCACACAAAGAGTTAGGCAACTGGAACGTTTCATTATGAACTCAACAGTGCTCTGCAAGATAAAAGTTGTCAAGTGTGTAGTAACATCATGAATTATAAAATTCAAACTATAAAAAAAGAATCAAATACATTGTTGAGGGTGATATCTTGCCAGTGAGGAAGCCAAAGGTACAGGCAGTGTGAAGCCGGCACAGAAAAATAAACTATTAAGCACTGCTGCTGCTGCTATTTGGGATATTTAGTCCTTTATCTATCAGTACGAACATCATTATTATGAATATTATTCAATCCAAATTATACAAAAAGCACAAGAGATGACTAACAGATGTTTAAAGTGGAAATACAGCCAGGAGTAATTTCAGAACGCCCCATGTTCATGGGACGTATTAGCTCTACGGACACTGAGATAATAGTACGAGAAGAATCACATGTTTTGCTTTTTACAACGCAGAAGCTGGTTTACTGAAATCCCCTCATTCAACTTAAATGATCATAATGTAAAAAGCTTAATCAGAAAATGAGTTCTTCAAGTACACTTACAAAAATGTTGGCGATTGGTATTCCATGTTGTTTTGGTTGTTTTGGTTGTTTGGCAGACAAGTCTAACAGAGACCCACACATTTCAATCCTGTTCTATATTATGTCGTCAGAATCATCTGCAGTTTGTGAAAAGCTTGAAAACATTTTGACGAATACTGTTGTAATATAATTTGAAATCATTGACAGAAAAAAAAGACCAGAAGAGTGAAAAATCAAACTCTTTTGGATTTTTGTGACACAGACGGGCGTGTTGCTCCTCTGAATGTGTTAAATAATTATCTGGGTGCAAAGTAAACATTAGATCAGAAAATGCAGGCCATTGTCTGGTAGGTTGTGTTATATTTATTTGTGTGTTGATGGCAGCACACACTCCTGAATCCCACCTGTGGTTCCATGAGAGGCTCAGGCTCACAAAGCTACTGCTCAAACACGGCTGGGCTCATAAATAACTGTTAACATTGGATAATCTGCCAAGACAAGCTATTGTTCGTCGTGAAGCGATAATGACTTGGCAGCACGTGATCACAAATCAGTGTCTGAGCACATGAAAACAGGGGGGGGGGGGTTTGGACGACTGTAGTTATCAAATAAAGTTTGAACCTTTTTTTGGGGCAAAATAAAAGCATTAAGCGTTCTGTTGACAGTCTGAAGGAGCATTACACACGTCTTGTCCCGCCCTCCGATCGATGCATCGTCCCCAGAGGACACACCAGAGCACAATAACCCCCCAAAACATTAAAATGTTAACATTGTTAACAAATAGTAATAATATTAAAGATTTTTAAAAAGAATAAAATCTGGAATCCTTCTTCTGTACAGCGACTGGCGACATGTGAAACCCCAACCAGCCCAGTTGGATTTGGCAGTGGTCTAACACTTGTGCTTCATGGCAAGCTGTAGAAAGATTGGGGTGGGGGGGTTGGAGGATAATACCGTGAGTAATACAAGAAGACAGTGGAGTAAAAAAGGTTGAAATAATGAGCAGATACAGGCTGAACACTGTCGTCCACAGTGAAAACAAGAATATGAACGAATAAAATGAGGAAATGTGTTTTCAATTCAGAGTAGATGACTTTAGAGCTCATCCACAGAATAATTCAAAGCTGTTAGCAGAGGTTTAATACACATGTGCTGGAAAGCAGGCAGGGGTCCTGGTGTTTTTGTATTCAGGCAATGACGAGGCAGGTTCATTTATCTCATTAACAAGGGTTCTAATGGGTCCTGGCTGAAGGGTCATTAGAGAGATGACCGGGGACACCAAACTAATACAGAGCTACAGAAGACATTAAGGATGGAACACACACACATGTTCGTGTCTCCATGACTTCAGAGGACATTACATAGACTAACGTTGACCTTAAAAAGGTCCAGTGTGTAAGATGTAGGTGAAAGGGATATATTGACAGAAATTTAATATAAAATAATTATATTGATGTTTCATGAGTGTTTTTCTTCTAGATTATACAACTTGTTGTTTTATTTACCCTACAATGGTCCCTTCATATTGAAGTACTTTTTATTTACATCAGTGGGGGTCCTCTCTATGGAGGCTGCCATGTTTCTTGTAGTAGCTCAGATTGAACAAACTAAACACCCTTTGAGCTTTTATGAAAACCAAAGGTTACCACAGGTTCTCTATCATGTTTGGAAGGGGACGATGAGGTGAGGGGTATTCAGCTGCAACATGCAACTTCACCACTAGATGTCACTAAATTATACACACTGCAACTTTAACCTTAGTTACTACCTCCCTAACCTAAACCTCATCTTAAAACATTATCCCCTTAAAACGTACATTATTGGGGATTTTTTTCTCCATTAGGACGACAAGCTCCCGTAACGTGAGTGTCTTAACAGATTTAGGTCCTCACAAGCGTAGTAGCAGGGCCACACACATGGACACACACGTACACACACACACACATACACACACAGTATGGGGTATGCTGTAGTAGAATGAGGAGAATTGTATTCTACATAGTGAACAAGTGGGGGCAGCAGAGCAGCAGAAATGTTGATTAAACCTGAGCAGCTAAATCGCCTGCTGTCATGCAGTGAGGCGCAGTGAGGGAATTACAGGAGTGAACAAAGGAGAAGTAGCAAGGTGACCCCCTGTCACAGCCCTTCAGATGCACTGGGCATTGATTTAAAGTTACGGTATGTGAAGAGGTCCACTTTAAACACATGCAGATGACGCGAGTTGCAGAGAAACTCAAATCCTTCATAAAACATCCTGTCAAGCCAAAGTCATTCTCAAACAGAATCATAAGAAAGTGCAGGAGTTAGTTTGTTGATTCCCACAGGATTGACCTCTTTCCCTATTTCTACTGCCTTCAACAGAAGGTGTCAGACATGCAGCAGTATGAGTTTGATATTAATATGCAGGATACATGATAAGCTATAAAGAAAAAAAAGGAGAAGCTAATGGCAGCAAGTGAAATGAGAAACGCAGACAATGGAGTGATTCTTCGTGGGGGTCCTGCTGTCGTTTTCTCCAGAAACCTCCGCAGCCGAGACATATTTCTCTGCTTATCACAGCTTTTGTAATTCATCACAGTGGGGAAGCTCATCTGTGAACAGTAAGAGCCGCGCAAGGCTCCTCAAATGTCTTTCAATTATCCCTCCATTACTGGTGCGGTGTTATGCATCATTCAAAACAGTCATTTCAGTGGGTAGTGAATGGCTTTACTATTGAAGACACTGACACCACTTGAGTGGGCTCATGTCAGGCAGCAAAACCAGGGGTGGGTGTTATACTGTTATACTATTAGAGAGGCTGTTGTCATAATCAGGTGCTCTCATTACAAAGCAATAGATGTTTTTATTTTGTTTTGAAGTAGAATAATCATATTATCCTTATAACCTCATTAAACAGCTTGCTGGTGGTTTTCCTGACAAACAGGAGATACGGGACAGATGGAGCATAAGACGAGACGAGAAAAGAGAGTAAACGAGAGGAGAGGAAAACGGTTCTTCCCACAGCAGAGAGCTACACTGCTGAAGGTCGGAGTTTCAAAGAAGCAACTCTTTGTTTAACCCATAAAGACCGGGTGCGATGTCTTTGTGCTTCTAAGCCGCATGAGACGTCTGCGTCTTATTCACGATTTCATTATTTTCCAGACTGATGAAATATGTCGTGATTTGCTGAAATACTCAAGGGAAAGTTGAAATGTATGATGGGAGTTTGTTTCAGATGATGGCCGACGATCTTAGCGTCAGGAGCGATACTGAAGCAGAGCACACCAGTGTTTTATCGAAGAAAATAACAATGAAAACACCAAGGAAGATTTAGGAAAAACAATGTTTTAGGGGGAAGGAGGGGGGGATCTCTCTCTTTCTTTCTTTTTTTTGAAGTTCTTGAAGTTTATGGAAACATCACTGATTTACAATGCAAACCAAATGTTTAAGCTATCTTATCTTTATCTGCTTCAGAGGCTGAGATTCTTTCAGCTCTCCAGAAAACCTTCAGGTTTGAGGGGGTCGTTTTCAAACAACACTCAGGCTGTAGAGGGCAATTTAATCGCTAGCTTAGGTCTTAATGGGTTGAGTTAAATGTTCATCTTTTGGCTGAAATAGAATAAGTCTGGACTCGAAGTCAACATTTCAAAGCTTTGTGTTGAAACACCCTGAGGTGATGCATTGGAATGTATCTCTCCATACACGTGCACTCACCTTGTGTGCAGTGACAGAAAACTGTTCAGCACTGTTCATCATGTCCGCGGTCCTCTCCTCGGTCCGACCCAGTCGCTCACCGCGCTCATTCAGAGCCTGGCTGGCCTTCTGCACAGCACTGGTCACGGTGTCCGCGGCTGAGTGGAGTATACTGTTACCTGCAGATACCAGAGGGGACCAGGGAGAAGAGCAGAGGGGAAAAGAGAGTCAGGAAAGTGAAAGAGAAAGGACAAAAAGGAAGGAGATCATCAGTCTTTTGGTCACTACAGGGGAGCGCCTGTGAAAAATGAGTGTGTGACATTAGACGGGTGTCGTCCAATCAGTGACCCGGGGTATTACTGTTAATGGTGGAGGACTGAAACATGACAAAGTAAATGGCTTTCCATCAGGGCCAATGAAGGAAAGTGGCTAATGACTTTTCTTCAAAGCTGATTTACTTCAAGGAAAGAGCAAGTGAAATTAACCTTTTCAAACTCAAAGGAAGGCAACGGCGACACATGCAACGCCGGATTTAGAGTCTCTTTAAACGAGAGGATGTCCTTTCTGTTGACATTCAGCCAGCTCTGTGATTGTTCTTCTCCATTCTAACCTGAAGTGCAACACAGAGAGGACGTGTCGGCTCTGCCTCCCTGGCAGCCCCAGAGAGGAATCAGCAGAGGCTGTAAGACGGAACACATCTTCACAGAGCTGTGGCAGCCCCGTGGATGTGTCTTCTGACAAGCCATTAATCCACCGTGTGTCGGGGGTGCTGCTGTTATGCACTACTCCAACAACTCAACTAGGAACAGCAATCTTCCTGCTGCTTTGTCTTTGTTGGCGATACAGTTGCATTCTTCCAGTGGGGTATAATCTTTCGTTGACATAAATATATATAAATCAATTTACCCAATTTAAGGACGGGATGCCAGTGTGAGAAATTATCTGCATTGTTTTTAAACTTGTCACTTACTACTGATGGGATCTGCTATTTAATTTGCCGGAGAGAGACGTGTTGATTTAATTACAACAAAGTTCTCAATGATTAAAAATGAGAGCAACACACAATAATTCAACACTACTTTATTTGCCAATGGTTGTCGTTGGATGCAAGCTACAAATAAGGTACATTTACAAAAGTGAATAGAAAACTTGATTGTGAGACTAAATTACTCTAAGCATGTCTTAAAACATGTGTTCCCGAGTATGGCGATTTATCCGCTGCTGTAAAAACATCCCCCAGGTCAAGCTGGGTCAAAGGCCTTTCTACTTGATTTTCTACAGTGCACATGCCTGTAATCATGGAAAACATCAGACTAAGGTCTTATTGCTTTGGCCGGGTCTGAATTGTTAGCGAGAGTTTGCTGAAACGCCAAATTCATAACTATGTTGTCTTCTCCTACAGACAATTTCCAAAAAGGTTGAAAAGTTTTCAAAATAATAAAGAAACTCACAAACACCAGGTGATGCGATAAGCCAGAGGAAACGATATTCCCAGATAAACAGTAAATGAGTTTGAGGAGAAGAAACAGACAGAGCAACAGCTTGAAGGTACTGACTGTATTAGGACCCGACAATCTTTTCCCAGAGGAAACTACAATATAGTGAGTCTTTGTCCCGTAGCATCAGTGCAGGTAGTGAGTGACAGGTAATTGGGACAGTTCCACTGCAGTGGGTTATAACAAAGCCCCAAAAGCAGACGGCGGGGCCAGCTGCTTTCCTTTCACAAGAAAGTTAACTAGATAAAGTCAAAGCAATTTGGTGTAGACACACAAATGTGCCGCAGACACACACAGATGGACACACTGCTCTTCATACCCACGCACCAGAGGAAATGGAAACTCTTACATCAGCTAGTTTTCCAGAGATTACAATAAATGAGCCACAGGTGCAAGTACACATCTGGACCAATGGTGAACTAAGCCTCACCCGATTAATAAATTTAAAACTAAACACCATAGTTAACGGTAAAATGACACCGTACAACGTGGATGTAGTATTTAATCAATCTATCAATCCAATTGTATCTCTATAGCCCATATTTACAAATCACCATGTGTCTCATAGGGCTCAACAAGGCCTGTGCTTTCTTAGCTTTTGAACTATGACACCAAAGTTATGTAACCACAATACCTTGAAAACAAGGATTCCAGATCACACACAACACATTCCTGCTCTGCTTCTGTCTGAGGGGGGGGATGAAGAAATATTTTCTCACAGTGGCTTTAGGTCTTCACTAGAAAGGCGACCTTTCCACCTTCAGACAGTTTCCTCTTAATCCTCTCCTCCTGGAGAGTAACCCAGGGAGTAATACTCCCATCATCCCTCAATATCACCCCCCCACCCCCCTGCAGCCTCTCCACACCCTTCACCCACAGAACATGTCTGCGCACCACTTTCCTTCTCTCTTTAGATCAGTGGTGGGCGGCAGCGTGGGCTCCCCCAGTGGAGGATGTAATTATAGAAAAAAAAAGGTGTGTGGGAGTGGTTTATGTTACGCGGTGCCACCGCTGTGATCGGCTTTAGTGTGTCTCAACTTAAAATGGTAAAAGATCAGCAAGCATTGTTATTAGAGGGGAGAACAGCAGGTCTTTTGTTTCACTTTGGGGATTCGCTGGTATTAATTCAGTCTTAGTTTTAATGAGGCAGGAGTTTCACTGTTTGTCCCGTTATGACCCTTCTGCTGCACTGGTGAATCTAAAAGAGGAGTCTTTTCATCCACATACATTGTTGATCCGTGACACACCTCTCTCAGAAATGCACAAGGAATTTTGTTGCTATACCCCATGATGTCCTCATAATAAACCAGGGTTTCTTTAACAATGGAGAATCGAGAAAAGGGGGAAGTTGTTTTTCCATCAACAAAATACTGTAGAAACTACAACCATAACAAGGAAAAGGGAAAAATCATTCAACGTCAGCTTCTCTCCTTTTCCAGTTCAGCTGTAGGCACGAGATTACAGGCTGCACTGCTGATTGATATCAACGAAAATAAACACAATCCATATTCACTCCAGAGGCAAACAGGATGGTTAATTCCAAGAAGAAACACCTACACAAAACAGATTCATGCAGATGATACAAGATGATGAAGTGCCTTTCATGCTTTCACTCTGGCGGCGTACATGCTCGTATCACCCCAGTGCAGGGATACTGCTGTGGGGTGCAACGTGTGGGTGTTTGAAGAGAGAGAGTGTGTGTCTTAAAATCATTTCCTTACATACTTATCTGCACTCCGACAAGTTCCATCAAAACGTCTCCTTATTACCCAGAGATTACCAGAGGGCTTTGAGGCTGCTGTTATTCATTCACAAGAAACACGGAGCTCTCCGTCAAGGTCTTCTTTAAGTGATCGCAACTCCACTCAATCGCATCCAGGGTCCTTTGACTTTATGGTGTAAGTGTAAATGCTATTATTTTAAACCAGGACGTTCTCTTCCCCAGGTTTCTGCTCTTCTGAGATCACTTGTTTTACTGGAGGTTTGTGTAATTTCAGTTCACAGAGAGGACATACAGCATGATTACATTATCCTCATGTTAAGTTGATGATCTGACTAATACAGTTTGGTGCACACACCAAAATTATAATTCTAATCAGGTTAATGGTCACTTTTTAAACTCATATTTACATTTAGCTCAACTGTGTGTAGTCCATTAAATAACTAATTCAAGAAATCTCTGTCTGATGTTCATCTCACCGGCTTCACACTTGAAACCTGCATTGTTAAAGGCAGAAGGAAGTGCAGTGAAGGATTTGGTGCAACTGTGACACGTGATGCGTTCAATATTAACAAACTTTGATTAAACAGGCGAGCGGTGCTCTATAGCAGCAGCGGCCGGGACGCATCAACTTAATTGTGATGCTGTTGATAACGACAACAGCGCTTTCACATCAACAGCAACTGATTCCACAGGGTTCTGCAAACTGAGTCGAGCATCGCTGAACTTTGAATAAACAGGTGAAATTTGAGTGTTATTGTGATAAAAGCACATCTTTAAATATAGTTCGAGTGGATGAGTGAAGCTGAAATACAGTAAATACAGTTATCATGGATCCATCAAGGTTCTTTTAATGCTTTTGTAGACTGATATTTAACATGATTTCTTATCTGACGACATTAAAAATAGGCAAAATCTTAAGAAAACATCATTTCAATCTGATTTACCTATAGTCCTTTATTTATTATGTGAAAACTGTTTCTTATTTCATTAAGTACTACAAAGTCAAGTTCAAGTATCATATTTTCAGATGGAATATGTATAAAATAAGGAAAAAATAGAACATGCAATTGTAATGGTCACATGGGTCATGCTTCTCCCTCTACAAGAGAACCCCCTGCTCAATTGAATTCATGCAAATCCTGATATTACATTACCTGCAGCAGCATATAATAAAACTATAGCAGAGGTTCCAGGGAGGTCACCTCCCTCTGGCAATCCTGAGACACACCTAGTATTTCTCCCTAGTCTCTTATCCAATCACTTTCCTTCACATAATTCCTGTAGTTGTTCCCCATACAGTTAATTCACTCTTTCAATGGTCACCCCCTAAACACCTTTCAAAGAGGGCAGTTCTCTCTATATTTCCAATAACACCTTTCTTCCACCATGAAGTATATTATATCCGTAAGTGCAGCTTACTGTATATGTCTCATATACATTAAATCAGAGTCTAGGCAGCACAATGCTGCACGTTCTCATTCCCACCTCCCCAGGCGTAGGACCTCAACTAGTTGAACATTCGTCATCGGCATATAAACTGGGTTGTTAATATAGAATGTGTGAATCAATGTTGAGCTTCAGACAAATGATCCTATTATAACCATAATAAAGCTGTTAGCGTGGAGGCCCCATTACCTTTCTGGCCCCTCTGGCATGATCCACATTTGATTCACTTCTAGTACACTTGTTATTGCATTATTATTTTGGACGTGTAGCAACCGAATGACACCTTCAATCTCGTCAAACTGGGGAAAAAGGCAAAGATATCAATCTGTCCCAGACACTTTTATGTTAGACTGAAGGTTCGGCCTTTCTTCCTCGAGTCCTTTTGTTTAGTCATGCTGGTTAAAAGGCATCAGCCAGCTACTGATGGAACAAACATGGAACACTCTGTCTTTAATGCACCTCAGCACTGACAGAACAACAGCTACTAGTTATTAATGAAGAGAAAACTCTCACATAACATCTGCATCAAACAATACTACTATCCATCATTAGAGTCTTTACTGAGCTTCAACGTTATATATTTAAAATTATATCAGGAAGTATAGAGAAGTAAGAAATCATTCAATCAACCTTGTATCAAAGTGTGAATTACCTCTGCACATTCAGTGAGGAAGGAGGACAGTGAGCCCAACTCATACAGCCTTTTAATGGAAACTTAAATTCCCTTCCAGCGTGTACTGAACCCCCACAGTGCCCAGAATCTGTGTGTGTAAATTGTAACTACAGCACAGCTCTGTAAAATTAACAACACGGGTCGGTTAAGTCCCTGAGAGCCAGGTGCACAGCCTCCGTTCAGACGTTTGGAAAACAGGATTCATTTAAAACTTTTAGAATTCAAACTTTGCAGAATGAGCCAATTTATTATAATAAGACTTTCAAATGTTTTCTTATAGTACTACTTAATATATTGCTGCTGCTAATCTCAGATGGAAATCGGGTTCCCCTTTTATATATCTCCCATTTCCTCCACTAGCTCGCCATAGATCACAATAGTTAAAATCTCTTATCAAACTAAGGAACTCACCACTTGATATAGGGAGATATTATTTGTTTAATTTTAAGAACTCATCATGTTTTAGTAAGGAATCATTGAGTCCAAGTTGTTTTGCAAACCATTGTCTTACCTTGTCTTAGCAGATGCCCGTGGTGGGAAACAAATTCTTTCCTCTTTCTGTTCAAATAGACCTTGCAACGGAAAATGACTGAATCTACAGCTCGGCCTTCTGCGGTGAGAAAATATTAACAGTCATGGTCAGATTGGACGTTTACAACAGGATATGGTTTTGGAATTAGTCCAGACGGGTTATTTGTTTTGGGATATGAAACCACAGGTTAAAGGGTTCAGTTCTTTGTAATTGTCATGCAACTGTTAAACTGGAAAACTGTTATATAATGTATCTGTTGGGTAAAATGTTTACTGCAAAGTGAAACGTGTATTAATGGTTATTTTATGTTCAGGAAATATAACTAGAGAGTGACGTTGGTAAAAAATCCCCAACACACTGAAGTAGTCTTAAGCCAAACACTCTCCAAGAATGTCTATGACAAGTTTGCCTCAAGTTGCAGATTTACAAGCATCCACTTATCTTACTGAATTCAATTTCAACCTTGAATCTAACATGTTTTATTTAAATTGCTTTGCATAGTCACATCAAATCCTTAATTGTTCTAATAGATATATTCACATTTTGATAGTCAGAGAGCTGTTTTGATTTTGATGTTTGCATGAGATGCTAATAGAATAGTCTATTCATATTACCGTTTACATATTACAACACAAACTCTGATAATGACATCATTGTGTCATTAAATCCTCTTATGTCTAATTTAGCAAAAGCTGCAACTCCTCTCTATTTTTCCAACTTGTTTACACCAAGGTCATGCTACACTAAGCAGTTGACCATGTCAATGTCACAAAATGCTTTGAAAACTATAGGATGTTATACTGCGAACTAGACATATGTCTACATCCTACCGCTCAGGTCAGAATACTCAAAATATTGTAATTTGATAATTACTTATTCAGAGTACGACCTTATCTGGGTTAAGTTAATCAGAAAACACTGTTTACACAGCTATGTCGTGTTAATATCGGATTATTGGTGTCAAACTGTCCATGTAAACAATCAGTAATGAATCACATCGACTACATGGCCGTTGCTTGCAGTCTACTTTCATTTTCAACTAAGGATTGACAGGATCTCGTGGAGTCAGCCTGGGAAAACAGATTCGAGTTGAGGCGTGTGAAGAACCGAGCTGCTGGCACTGAGGACATTGTCAAGTTTTAACATCCCCAGTTCAGACATGTACGAACCAAAACCCGTCCTGAGAGATCTGTCACTTGGCAGTAACATCCGCTACATTAATCATGTGCTTCTAAACTTGAATGACAACACATGTTTGTCTTCAAGGGGCGTTAAACTTTGCACTGATTTGCACGTCTTAATTTCTCTCTCCTGAATTAACTGTGTATTTTTTGTATCTTTTCATGCGACTGCATCCTGGGAGGTTTCTTTTGCAGGTGGAGTCTCCCACAGTTATGGTCCCACACCTGAGCAGCGGCATGAGTTTTGTTTTGCACTGGTGTGAGACTTAAACTGGAGTAGACACAGATGGCTTCGGGCCGGGAATCCTCACTGTTCCTCTTGTCACAAAGTGCGGGGGGGGGACTGTCAACTTTTCATCCGTCTCACGCACAGCTTCCTCAACACACACACCAGGCAGGAGTTTATTATCAGAGCATCACCCTGAAGGATTTCCAGCATGGTGTCAATAAATAGGTGATTCTGCAGACCCTGGTTTCATGGCCCTTTAACGTGTATTTCAAAAAGGCCATTTTAGTTGGTAAATTCATTGATATATTACAAGGCTGTGCTATGTGCCTGATAATCATCTATGACTTGCTCCGTTAAAATAATAGTGTAAGTGTAATTTTCAGATCTACTGGAGGCGTTTGGATGATGTGGAACATTTACACTGAATAATCCCTCCCACTCTAAAGACCCCTGGGTTCTGTGCTCTCCCCGACCCTACTTCCTTCCCACCTACACATTAACAGGCCACATTATGCACCAGGGGTAGGTAGTCTCAGATGGTCGGGGTTTGTGGAGTAGGAGGGAGGTCAAGGCAACGTAACAGAATAAGAAGGAGAGGCAGGATCTCTATCATGAATGGTCAGATCCCACACAGGCTAAGGAAAAGAGCGAAAGCAAGTTTGACGGTAATTATAGTACCACACACAGTCTACTACTTTATCAACATTACAGTATATTTTCCACATTTACTCTATATTACAGGTTACTTTTTTCCACATTATTTTTTAGACCTATATCTATAACTGTTATACTGTATTAAACGTATTTAAAAAATTTTGTTTGCATTTGTTTCTAAATATATTGTAGTATATTTTTCACAGAGATATGTATATTTATTTTGTCTTCGTATCATAATTCTCTTGATCTATTCTGTATACATTTCCAGTCTATTATAACTAACAAAACACAACTTTCCAAGGAGATAAATAAAATATCTCGCATTCAGGATTTGAATGGTAAAAAATACTTTCCAAAGCTGAGGCATCACTCAGAAATCCCTAAAAATATTTTTTTTGGCTTAAGAGTGACAGCTTTAACAAAAGCACACATTTTCAATATCAATTATTATTAATTCTACTCCTTTCTCACAGTAAAATGTAATTTTTTTTGTGATACATTCCAAAGTTTTTTAAAACAGGTAAAGCAAACTTTTTTTTTTCTATTTCCAGTAATTGATTCCTGTATGTCGGGCAGATGGACAACCTGCAGGTGGTTATGGGGTTACCATAAATAATGCCATGAATAATACAACAGGTTGACTGGTGCTCACAGATGAGGCTTGGGGGGGGGTAAACAGATCAATATCTGATCAAGACACGCAGCAGGCTGCCGTCTCTACTGGGTTGCACTGCAGCAAATAACAAGACAACTCTTCACCTACCAGGTAAACAAATCCTTTGCAGCCAGGATATCACCAATTATGTGGTTTTACTTTCACACGTCCGACCAGTTTGGGAATCGGTTGTGTTTGGACATGTTTGCTCAGCGTGTCTGCACTTACTCGTCGGGGATGAAATCAATGTTGTTTTCATGGGGAGAGGTTAGCTTTGGACTGATGATTAAGGGACTGTTACAGCACTTCAATGTTATTCTAAAGGGTGGAAACCGATCAAAACGAATGAGTCTCACACTTCAGACACACACGCCGAAATATTAAAGTCACATAAATTAGAGAATAATTATTGCTCAGTATTTTCTCTGTGCTGTAAAACCAGTCGATCAACCTGTGCTTTGAGTCACGGCTGATGCATTATGTTGGACATCCTGGTCGACCTCCCTTCGACAGAGCGCTCAACAGATGCTGTGTACGAGCGAGTCAGCATTTTAATATGCATTTTCATACGCAGCAGCAGGTGCCGGTTGTCATCGTACATAATCAGATTCGGGCTGGCTTACAGCACAGTGTGACAGCAGCGAGTCTGTCACTGCAGAGCCACTGTGTTATCAACAGGGATATCAACCAGGGAGGGGGGGTTGGGTGTTTAAACGGTCTTACCCCCCAGCAGTTTGGACTGACAGTTGATGAACTCTGGTTTCCGTGCCGAGCAGTAGCGCTGGCAGGTGTGGTGGAGAATCTGGATGAAGGTGCACTTCTCTCCTGCTGAGCCGGCGACCCACTGGTCGAAAGCATTTTCAAACAGCATGTCAAACTCAGGACAGTCCTAGGAGAGAAAAACAGTGAAAGGGTGGGGAAAGTTATTTAGTCTCTACAGATCCTCAAGACTATATCAACCTAATAAATACCAGTGGCTGAGAGGGAGTCAAAGGGACGTACTTTGTTGGGGTCGATGCCGTTGATCTGCCGTAGCTGGTCGATTGTCCACTGTGACCTTTTTATGAAGGCAGAGGATCCTTGAAACTGCTTCACCTTAGTGATGGATAAGTGGGAAGGTTTCTTATTCGTCACTGTGGAAACAAAAGCAAGAAAACACACCAGATGAGAATGCTGAAGCAAGAAAACACACCTACATTGAATTCCAGAGAACGAGGTCTTTGTGTAACTTTTTCAGATAACATGCAGACGTTTAGATTTGGATGAATGTTATGGTTAAAGTCACGAGATGAGGAATGTTAAGAGTCACGCAAAAAGGAATAAGCTTCTTTTTGTGGGCGGCAGAAACAAAGGGATCTATTAACAATGGACAATTCACTTTTGGCGCCAATATCAACAGAGACCCGGTTACCATTTCTCATTAGAAGACAAAACCTTTACACATGGATTTGGCTTTTGTTGTAAAACTGCTATAATCGTATATATGTTGTATGATGAATGTCTGTTGTATTTCAGCTACAGAAAGCAAATATTTCTACACAACTGGTTTGAAGAACACAAACACTTGTATTGCTCCTGTCTAAGTACAAATAGCAGAGTGGTTTTATACAGTGCTGAGCACAACTCATTAATCTCCATACAAGTGATTTATTTCCTCCGCTGCACTGCTGACTGAATCTTTAGTGGTTAACAAATTACACATTCAAGCATTCAGGAACTGGCTTCAAACAGCTCACTAATGACAACAACAAACTGGGGTGAAACATTGTGTTCCCATTAAAAATATTAGGGATTGCAAAGGTTTTATCAACAAGTTGCACAAACACAAAGGTGAGTATTTTGTGCGGTACAGGAAGGAAAGAAAATGTTATGTACAGCTAAAAAGTTAATATTCTTGTTATGAAGGAATAACTTGCAGATAGATCAAAGAATATGTACGTTTATATCTACTAAACAATTTTGAGGGGAATCAAAGAAAGTAAATTGTTGTTCCTTGAGAAGCAGTCTAATGGAATTGCTTTTTCTGATATGATATAATATATTTTACTCCTTATTCATACATATCAGAAGGCAGAAAAGGGTTCAGAGAGGTCCCTGTGACCTTGACCTTTGACCATAGATCACCCAAATTTAATCAGTTCGTCTCTGAGTCCAAGTAAACATTTGTACCAAATATGAAGAAATACTATCAAGGTGTTCCTGGGATGTCACGTTCACAAAACCAAAAATAAATAGGCCAATAAAGTGTAATAATCATGAATAACTAACCAGGGTCTTTTTTAGCTGCGATTAACTTGCCTCGGATTTTTCACCGTCTGTCCACTGACCTCATCACTTTGTCCTCAACTTGACCACTTGTGTCCTGGCCCTGAATATCCATACTCGACTCTTCCTATATGGATATGACCCCCGACCACGTGTTTACAGATCATCGCGGCTCGCAGCTGGATGTGTGTGCATCTGGACACTGAACCCTTTTGTCTTGCTCAGGGGCAACGTGCTCCTGTGTTGCTTTTTTAACCCCGGCAGCGAACCTCTGCTTCCGCTCTCTCTCTCTCACTCTCTCTCTCCCATATTTGCCGTTGTGTCATCTCAGACAGAAAGGGAAGTGTCCGGGTCACTTTCACTGCTGCTGCCTTACACTCGGCTTCTCATATCTCCAAAAAAACACGGCCATCCTGCCAGCTGTCATGTTTTAATTCGGCCTTTTGTTCAGGGTCGCTTTGTGAAGGCTCCACCACACCCGTGATTGGATTTTGAAAAATATAGGTAGGGGGCTGAGTGTTACATCAGGTGATGCTTTCAGTAAGTGAACTCCCCTGAGAGGAGGAATGTTTGGATTTCTTTTGTGTATCCATTTAGACAGCTGCAGTTAATGCTCGAGGTGCAGCGCCGAGGTTGCAGGGTGGAACAGACAAAGGCAGACAGATACAGTACAGGCAGACTGACAGACACTTCTGTTTTGATTCCCTTCTTTGAGGATTTATTTTTATTCAAGCCGACAGCCACAGCCATGACAAACAAGTGAAGTGAGTGATCAGAGCTGTCTCGGGTCACACAGTAGGCTAATAGAAGAAAGACGATGACAGCTGCATGTAATGAACCGGTGTGTTGAAGGAAAGACGTCCGGAAACTGAGGTCAAGGAATTCGCAGCAAGAATAATTTGTCTTGAAGCCACATTCAAGGCAGATGATTGACTAATGCACATAACTACACAGTCTGAAACCATTTGGTAGAAAGTGGTTGGTAGCTGAGAGGTAAAAGACACGAGAGACTGGGAATTCAACAAGAAACCATCGTTCTCTTAGATGTGAGCCTCACCTCCAGCTTATCCTTCCAGAATAACCCTACTACAAATGTGTACAGGGCTGAGAATCTGGGAAAAATCAAACACAATTAATTTACGTTGGTCTCAAACAAAAACTGCTGCAGCCACGATTAAAACTAGTGAATATTCTGTATTTTTGTATAATAAATCTAACAATCGTTTCAGCCCAGCACAGTGTCAGCTATGTGATAATGATGTGATCTCCCATCCAAGCCAAATCTGCCAGGCTGCATGCAAGTGGGACACAGCAAACTGAAACTAGAATTACTGCCACCAACAAGTTACATTTTGAAGACACTCCCAAAGGCAGGTTTTGAATTATCATATTCAAGACAAAAACTGTTTTTGTGATATTCTAATCGCTTCATCCTCGCGTCAAATTGAAATTTTTTACAACAACTGGAAGGATTCCGAACTGAAATTCTGTACCAAATTTGAAGATTCTCTCTGGAAAACGTTGAACACCCCAGTGACGAGGCATGAATACAGAAACAGAGATTTTACGATAAGCTGTACTCATGGTTTATTGGTTGTAATCTTCTTTTCAGCCTGGAGCATATTGTACAACAAAACCCATGAAAAATAAATTCAGGATAATAAATGAGTGCAATAGAGAGAGGCTTTGAGAGAGACGTCGCTGCATTAGCATATTTATCACAGGCTCCGTGGTGAGCCTGCCTTTTGAAACAATCACAGCGACTCCAGGATTAGAACAGTGGAGAACTGGCATGAAACACGAGAAACTCATCACTGCTCACATGGGGAGAAACATTCACTGCACATTCAAACACAATCTACTGGCACCAAACCTTTAAACAAAACTTCAACATTTCTCTAAAACCTGACAACTAAACTCATCTGCTATATATGTGACTATATCTCAGTGGAAGTGACATGGCGGCTCGAGGACAGAGCTGAATTGTCAACACATCATCACTGAGGTCTTAATCAATGTGCCAGACGCCCTCCAGAGCCTCGGAAATCTATTTCATATTCAGCGGTTAACTCCCACCTTGTCTGAGTAGCTTCCTCGGCATGTTGATCAATTACTGAAAGTTAGGAGAGCTCGCCTTATTGAGACAGCAATCAGAGATGAGTCTGTGAGGAAAAAATGTTCCCTGAAATTAAGCCTCATGTTGCTTTCATAATAAATATAATCACTGAGTGACAGAGTGAGTGCAGAGGAAGAAAGCATAATATTTGGGCGCAAATCTAATCTAGATATAGTGGTACAGGTTTTTTTTATACTTTTTTCTGACCGTTACCAAGGGAATGATGCTTGGATTTAAAAAAAACAAAACAACGTATTCTTCCGCAATGGGGATTATAATTTGATGATTTGCTTTGTTTTACTATGAGTGGTCAAAATCCTAATATGAAAAAAATGTCATATTGAGATTGGGATTCACCGAACAAATTTTGAACTCTTCTACAAAATAAAGATACAAAGACGTATTTTCCCTTGTTGTTCATTAACTGAAATGGATAGACTATGATAACTTCTACACTCAGGATACAACTGAAACAATTTGACTTCACGATACCGACACATAATAAACTCGAGAATGATCAAACACGATTTATTACTACATCATGTATGAAACAAGCCAAAGACCAGGACCACTGAGAGGCTGCCAGGGCCATTGTTTCCATGAGGGCCGGCCGTCAGAGGAAGGCCATGCTGGGGTTCCTGTCCTGCTCCTTTCTCATGCTCCGATGGTGACATGCTCTCACTTCCTCCAGTGGATCGGTCGCTTGTTGTGCTTGGCTGTGAAAGAGCTCTGCTCCCTGAAGGAAAAACGCAAACTGTACCATTCACATACTGTGGCCGCCACACATGAAAAAACATTCTCAGGGTCAGCTTTGCCCCGAGGGAATTTTCTAATAGTTGTGGAAGTTATGAGAGAAATGTGAGCACCAGTGGGATTTCTGGCAAAAACAGTACTGACATAAATGATCATGTGAGAAGCGTGCAGGGTGTCGATTTTGAATGCATTCAAGAATTTGTGGAAATGTTGAATTAAACACTGTGAAAACATGGATCATCTGGATCAACTGTGGAATGTATGGAGAAGAATCTGAGCTTGCCAGAGACACTGTGAAAAGCTAATAAAATCTGAAGCAGGACCTCCCACACGGGCAAAACATTAATAACTTCCTTCCCTCGTATGATTCAACTTAATCCTCATTGTCAACACTGACGCTTATCAAAAATCAACTTACACAAGCTATAAATATGATATGCATCAACATTTTTGGGCCATCCGAGCGGAGATATGAAAATCCCCTACCAGGGCACAACAATAGATCACATCAGAGATGGAAGATGACGTGTCTGGTGGGGAAGTACAGTGTTGCTCTTGGAATCACTGGTTATTTCAAGTTTTACCGAATTAAAAACCTACCAGATCTTTTATTTGTATCACACGTTCTGATTAAAGTTTAAAAATACCCTTTTAACTTAAGCTTTAAAGACAAAAGTATGTTTACCCATCTGCCCTACTTCATTTTACAGCCTCCATCGCAAGCATGTGGGCTAATGATCTCTCGACAAATCAGACCTCTTCAGTCAATGGGCCCCTTTGCTCTGACTTTAAGTAGACACAGTTGCCATGGCAATCTTATTTGCATGGCACAAAAGACACCTGAGAAGCAGGGGCTGAAACCGAGTCACTCTCATACAGGGAGAGAGAGAGAGAGAGAGAGAGAGAGAGAGAGAGAGAGAGAGAGAGAGAGAGAGAGAGAGAGAGAGAGAGAGAGAGAGAGAGAGAGAGAGAGAGAGAGAGAGAGAGAGAGAGAGAGAGAGAGAGAGAGAGAGTTCACATGTGACTACGAGTCTCTGCCTGTTTACAATTAACAGGCTTTTGAAGCCATTTGGATATTGTTAAGATAGTAGGAAATGTTAAAGGACAAAGCGCTTGGCCACAAGATCTGTTGTACTGTAGTCTGTTTGGCTTGGCCGACGCTCTCCCCCCATTGTAAAATAGGAATGCTCTCGAGGGATAGATCATACGTGGTTGCACAAACTAAACAGATGAGGCCACATCACGAGCGGTGAGTTTAGTGCAGAGTTCACGTGAGGAAAAGAGTTCGCACAACGCTTTCATCTCAGGCAAAGAATGTGTTTCGCCCTTTGTGGAATCATTGAAGTCGTTATCAGTGGAGTTGAGGCTCTTAGGAAGATGCATTCTGCACATTTCATGTCCCCATCTCATGAGGGAACAGCCTGAAATGATCACCTGCATGTGGGCAACAGAAATGATACAAAGGACACTATTTTGCAAGGTAAACATCCAAACAGTTTCCCTTCCAGGTTGAGTTCTGCAGCTTGTTATTAGAGCTGTCGTGAAAGAGCATGTCTAACCCTTTTCCTCGGCTGGGCCTATGATTACAGGTCTATTTTAAAGCTGCCCCCACTCTGCTGGAGCAGGAACACACTGTTATCGTCAGAGAGAAGCTGTCACTGGGATGAACCACAGCACTGGCTAGACTAGCAACAAGAACAAAGGCCTCCACAGTCTATTCACTGGTTGGAGAACACAGTGGCTGCTGTGTACACGGCCTCGCGAGGCAGGATGGTGCAGAGGCAAGGCACCACAAGTCAAAAGGGAGTGAATATAGCATGGTGAATAATAGCCACAGACACCATTAGCTGAACACAACAGCAGAGTTACAATGGAGCAATGCACAGCTGCACAATACAACAATAAATTCTGTTCCAAGATAACACAATGCAATAAATCTGAGTTAGACAAGCACTATTGTGTGGTATATATATTTATTGATTTATCTTTATTAACTTTTAGTTGGACTGTCATAAAGTTCAAATAAATCCCAGATGCCTAAATATATTGTATCCATGAAATTGATTTTAGTCAGCGAGAAGCAGACGGTAAATATCTGACTTTCACTTTAATCAAGATCAAACTGCTTGTAGATTTGAAATGACAGGTTTTGAAACTCTCAACAGAAACAAAATAAAGTATTCTTTAAAATCTGAGCAAGACATCAAAAAGAAAGGTTCATGTTTTTTGGGGTTATGCCACCAATGAGTGTATTTGAACTTTTTAACTAAAAACAAAAATCATGCACCACTGAGGTTACTGCAAATGGTTATTAAAATGACTAGAAGACCAGGAGACTAGATATTATTGTTGAAATCTTAATCTTCAAATTAAACAAAACTTATCTTGTGGATTTATATTTGAATTAACCTTTTAATAAAGCAGCATTGATAATCTCATGTTTAAGCTGTACAAACTAGTTTTTGAGACTTTGAGGATCTAGTGAAAGTCAGTTCCTTCATCCGACCGCATTCAAACAGTCAGAATTCAAAACCCAAAATGATTTTGAGAGCATAGCTGCCTTTTGCCTCCGGTCACATCTGTTATCCATCCAATTATAACACTCACCCAAGGACAACACATTAAAAGGATTCTGGAGGCTTGACGCATCGTGGGCGTCAGACATCCAAAACGAAAACTCTCGTTTGAGACACCAGAGCTTTTTAAGTTGAGTTCAAACCAAAGGAAGTCAGATATCGTTAAATTAAAAACTGTGTCTGCAGTGAAATATTCATCAGAGTTCATGTTTTTGGTTTCAAACATGTCTTTTACAGTCTATACTATGGGAAATGAACAAAATGTAAGCAATCATGTTAAATAAATGGTAATTCTTTAATTCAATTCCCACTATATGCACAGTATCATATAAAATTTGTGGTAATGCATGTATTAAAAACGTTTTTTTCCGGTTTAATTATTAAACTAAACTCGGCCTGATTTGAATCATAAACCTTCTTCTCAGCAACTGAACTGTATCACTGTGAGACTATCTCAGCTACACTTCGGTTATGGGGGCGATAAGATGCTCTGTTGACAGTTTATGCAAATTACAAAAACAGCGACTGATCACTATCACATTTTTACATCCATGTCTGTCATAATATACTGTAAGTAGGGACTTTAGGAAGGAATTTAATAAAAAGGTATTGAGCCTGCAGCCACGGATGCTGGCTGCGTTGTGTAATAATCAGAACGGTAGTTTGTGAGAAGAAGAAAAAAGAGGAGGAGAAGGTTAAGAGGGAGAGGAGCCATTTAAATAGCTGTGGCACAGAGGAGAGATGGAGAGAATCTGTTGAACAAGTTTGCTAATTGAAGACTTCGACCTCCCCAGGAGTTGTGAATCATAACCCCCGCATCCCCCCAAAAGACAGAACAATGCTGCGAAACAGAGCAAAAAACTAATTCAACCAAATACAAAAATACAGGGTGGATTTAGTCTTATAGCAAGTGATAAACAAGTGCAGACCCACAAGCACAGAGTACATTTAATCACTATGAAAGATGAGCAATCAATCTTCTACGAAGAAAAGCAAAGGAAACACTTCATCACCAGACACGGAGGGAGAAAAACAATCCCACTGTTCACGGAGTAAAGTTTCTCCGTCTCATCTTGCCTCCTGCTCCTGTGCACAACCGAGGAGGAAACACAGGGTCTATTGTGACGCCTGTATTCCACATGATGACCCGCTGGGCTCGTCCATCAGCCGGTGCTGGGTGAACTATTCAGGCTGGGCCCATGTGCACATAGTAGACATTCCTCTGGAGCCGGAGCCCTTGGATACGGGGAAATATTTAATTTCACTGGGGCACTGACTTGAGGCCTCTCCACTACTGGGAAACTATGGGATGGAGTTAATACCTGACTGCCTGTCTAGGCTCCCAAGTGGCCAAGTACACTCTGAACTGATTGTGTTTTCTTCACGACTTCACCAATAACAAGTTTTTATGATTTAATTACATCTTTATTGCTCATTGATCGGCATGACTGAACTTCTATATTCAACTTTGCAAGGCAGAAGTGAGAAATAAAAAAAAATTGAAAGGTAAATATATGTATGTTAACTAACATCAGGTCATTAAATTCCACAGTACTAACTCAGCTTTGTGCGGAAAAAGATAAAACGCATACAAAGCTCGTTGTATATACGTGTGAGTACAAGAGGACCAGATAACAAGCTAATCTGGAAATCGTCACGCAACAGCTTGGGCCTGTATTTCAAACAAGGTGCATTCCACAACACTTACTTCTTCAGCATGATCTAAACTGATGAGGCCGGACCAGAAATCCTCCAACCGAAAACAACCTCTGTGTCAAACCCGGGTCACACAGAGTTTGACAGAACGTGTTAGTAATGTGCAGGTTTGGGTGGAGAGATGGATTTTGCATTCAGATGAAGCCAAATAACCGAGCGCTGTTCATCACAGAAGCACGCCCTCCCTGTTTTACCGTAATCCAGAGACATCTCTTTAGAAAGTACCTCAAAAACAACTCGTTCATTATGTCATTCTTCCGCTTGCCTCAAACCCAACTGGGTGTAATACATCCCAGCGCTCTATTATACATGGTCAGTTTAGAGACACAAGAGTACTCATCTATCGACTGGGTGGTCCGTGATGTTTGGTATTGAGGAAATGAAACCGACTCATCGACCGTGGCCCTAATTTATCCATTAGCCCTATACTTTAAATTGTTCATTGCAATTACTGAAACGTCTGGCAGAGTAGGAATGAATACCGGTGAGTCATCTGAGTTAATTCTACCTTAAGCTTTAAAAAGTGAAATCAAATGATGAATCAAAGCATTGCATCTCAGGCGTGTTTCCTGAGCCCATCTGTTCTGTTTTACACAAGGTTTAGTGAAGCGCTGTCTGTTTGCAATATCGAAGGCGAGAGACACGGATTAATATTGCACGGACCTCTCTGAGTGCTCAAGAATACATATCGCTCTTCGGTTAGAAACAAGCCTTAAGAAAGGAGACGTCGTGAGAGGTAAAGTCAGAGAACAATATATTTTCAGGGACGACGGCGGCAGAAGACAGTTTCTGAAGAGCAAAGAAAAGGATTCAATGTAGAACTCTGTTTTCTGGTGGTTTGTTCTTCCAGCTTGGATGCACTGTTTACTTTTTACAGGATAAAGGCAAAACAAAAACACTGCTATTGCTATTTTTTATTTATTGCTGCCATTTCAAGGGACGTGCAACAGTCAAGAGGAAAACTCCTATAAAGAAAGCACAGTAACATCTAATAGTTGCGTGTGTGTGTGTGTGTATGTGTGTGTGTGTGTGTGTGTATGTGTGTGTGTAGATGTTTGTGTCAGGGATTGAGCGAGGGTCACGTTCACAATTCTCATCACGTACCTTATAAACACACTTTCTCTGTATTGCAAGGAGATGTCAATATTTCATGTGGCGTTTATAGAAGTTTCGTTCAGTATAAAGGAATTAAGTCAAACTCCTGCAGTCTACAGCTCTAATCTGCCTGAGAACTAACCTTCAAGTCATACTTACAAAAACCACGCACTCAGAAAACATGAGAATTCGTCTTCAAGGTTGATTAAAGAGTGAACATTCACTGCTACACCAGCCGTTCTTCTAGCAACATTCATGAAAAAGCAGAAAATGCTTATGGATTACAACGTATACATAATGTCAGGATGCGTGGTAGATGTATCATGTGACCCATGAGGGACGGGAAGGAGCAGTTATCCGTCTTCTTCACTGCCAACAGGCTCCGTGAGGACTCCTCAACGAGACCCTCCTCCAGAAATTAGACCCCAGCTCTGATCCAGCTTTCTGCTTTAGTGTTCGTAGACTCCTTTCGTGGACTATATCGATTGAAATTACACGTTGTTCCCATAAAATGCTTTTTTCAATTCAGTTAAAGTGCATCAGGGAGGTTTTTCCTTTGCAGGGTGCACACTGTGATCAAGGTCTTGAAGCTCAATCAACTGAGCCACACATGACATTGAACATAAGATGCATTTGTGCGCAGGACTTTTCAACGAGGGTTTGGAGAAGCAAGTCAGTAAATTTGTTTTGCTGTGAACAAATTTGGTGGTACCTCTGGTGATGCCACTATTCTGTCGTGGATAAAATGAGCCTGCCCAGACTAAAGCCCAGTTTCATCCAGTTGTGATAAATAAACTGCTCTTTTCACTATCTGAGCCTCGTAGACTTGTGGAAAGCACTGGTACAGAACAGAAGGCTCAATTAAGTGTGCTTCTTACGGGACAACACCAAAGCCCAGGAGTTATTACAATTTCATTTTGAATTGGTTCCTCTACACCAATTACAATTATATAAATAAAAAAACAGTAATTATAATAATAGGTGCCCAGGGCCTAATTATTTTATGCCTCTGCTGGATATACTTTTCGCCCATCATAGAAGCCGGTTATGTACAAATGACATAACCTGATCTCAAAGATGACTCAGTGGTGACAGATGTGTGCAATTAGAGGCCTATTCAAGGCACATATGTAGTACATTAAACTAGAAGATGATGATTAACTAAGGGATAGTTCCGAAAAAATGATGTTTATAGTAGTGAAAGGTTATCCAAGACGTGAGGGTCACATTCATTTAATTTACACTGTTTAAATCCATTAGAGCTCAGGAACATTCGATCAAAGCAGGAGAAGGAGAGGAGCTGAAATAATTTATTACATTAAAAAGGAGTCATGGGAAAGAACATAGATATGGGGGTGGCCGGGCCACATAAGTGTATACATTTGTATGTAGAGAACATATTCATGCAGTTAAACAAATATTCTGCGCATCCTGGATTTCTCTAGTGAAGTTAAGGATTATTCCAAATGCCGTCTAGGCTTTGGGGGGTGCTACACTTTATCTGTGCGCTGATGAATGTGTGTTGGGTTAGGGAACTTAAGGAACGTGTAATGTTCTGAGAGGGTTTAGAATTTAGAAGTAAGCAGTGAGTGGTTGTGCCAAGTGCATTAAGGGGATAAAAGAGTGAAATATTGGAAAGGTTTGCCGATGTTAACATTAACAAACCTGAAATCCAGATCAATACTCTCTTCAAGTATTCAATTATAGTTCCAGGCTCACTCACTGGGTGTTTATATTGGTTCTTAGCCACTCTCTACATTTGGGACACCTGAGTGGTTTGTTTACCAAACTTACTCTTTATCTTTAGGAACTTTTGCAGAGGGAGAACAGAGATTTTTTTTAAATAACGTTGCATTCAAGCTGATCGAGGTCCCAGGCACAGCCCAAAAGATGACAATGCAAGAGTGAGGTACAGTTCAAACCTTGCTCACTGACAAAACACTACATGTAGGAAACTTTGCACAGAGAGTTAAGTCTATTTTATTTTTTTCTAATGAACACGCTAGACAGTTTGGGATACAAACGTTGCTGCCAAGACAAGTTGGCAAAGCTTAGCTCAAGGACTGGAAGAGTAGTGAGCTTAACGCCTTCTGCCAAAAACAAGAAAACCCATGTTACTCTTGGAAGTATTGGTAACTTACTTCATCTCTTATCTTGTTTTTCTAGCCTAAAGTCATATCATTTACAGTTTTGGAAAGTTTTCCAAAGTTTTGAAATGTCAGCTGTTTACCCCTGGTCAGACTCTTTCAAATAGTGTATTCTAAACACACCCCGGACCAGTCTCTGTAATCTCAGCAGATTTCAAACTTTGGATCTGAGTGAGGGTTTGTGGGTGAACAAGCAAACTTCCCCCAAAAAGTCAAAGTTTCCCTGCAAGTGCCACATCCTGAGCTGAAGGTTCATCTCAGCCGGATCGGAGGGAGTTAGAGTGCAACCAATGTGTGACCAGAGCACAGAGAGAGGAACGATAACGACCCCTTGGGATCTGTCAGAAAAACAAACACATACGCTGAAGGGGCACAGATTGCTATTCTGCCAGGATGGATCACCAACAGGCAGGAAAGGTTTCATCTGCTCCCTCAGTCAATGAGAGTCCATCTGGTCTTTCCATTAATCATCTAGCAGGAAGCAGGGGGGGTGGGAGAACAATATTAAACCGTGGTATCATTCTTCCTTTCCTTCCTTCTTTAGCAGGAAGTGTTCAGCGTCATTCTTTTGTCGTCCGTTCATCTTCAAAGTCGGAATTATTTTATCCAAACTAAAAAGCTAAATATTTAAATAATCCCTTATTTGTTCTGATATCATCTCCCACCGATGCAAAAATAGATTTTCATCAATGTGCATGCTTTGTGTGTTTGGCATCCCACTAGCACTCAGTGTGTATCGATATAGAGCTGTCAGGGAGCCGGCAGGAGAGCTAAGACGTGCCCTTCATGTGAAATACCAGAGCGGAGCCCACCAAGAGCCTGACAGTGGAGGTCTCAACGGTAGACCACTGGAGTTCCTGCAGTCGGCTGTCACCAGGCCGGCCTCATCCTCACGGCTGCCTGCAGAGACTGAGATGCCACGGTGCCAGTCCACATCCCGTCTGACCTTCAAATCCTAAATAACGCTTAACATCAAGTTGCCCGACACCTGCTAAGAACAAGACATGTATGGAAGATGTGATCTTTATCTATCAACTGCAAAGTTTTTTAAAACTTTACAACTCCACTCTAAACCCACTGCCTTAAAAAATATATCAATTATTATCGCAGTATGGTTTTCATCAGTAGCAATGACTTATTTTAATATACTGTATATCGATGCAATGATTATGTTTGCCTGTTTAAAATAATAATTTACTACCACAACAATCACTCAGGGTGGAAAGTCTTTAAACATAAAGAAATATAATAATTATTCACAATAATTATCGATATCGGCTAACATGAATTTTAATATCTTGATATCAGTTTCTACTCTATTCTGGAGCTAATGGTCTTGGAGTATACAGAGCAAGCCTACATATCACATTACTTATTAACAGTATTTCATTTGGTTACTTATTTTAGTACATGTACTATTACACTGAATTCTTAAGACAAAGTTAAGGTGATACATGTGCACTGAATTTGACCTCAAAACAATCTATGTGCTCAATTCAAGCAGCATTAGGGGATGAGCAGGAGTGAGTTCAGCCAAAAAATAGCGTTTTATGGCAAAGAAATTCTGTATTCCAAGCAACAATGCTGCTGTGATAAAAATGATCATTTAGAAAACATTTTCCCAGGCTGTTATCCTTTGGCCGTGTTCCCACACACCGCCGCAGAACACTTCTCCCCAGTAAATCCATGCATCGGAGACTTTCATGATTGTTGCATTTTCAGATAAGTAGAGGGATTTTATGTTCTGTCCAAATTCTAAAGCTCAAGAAGGTGATTCGCATTCCACCAGATGTTTTGCACTGCATTGTCACCTTGCTCGACTAAAGAAAATTGGAGTTAGGAAGACATGGTTTCATCTTTATAGAAACACAAGGGAACTGATGGAGGGATAATAGACGTACAACACGCCTGGCTGCAGCCGTGTGGTCTGAGAGGACACTCAGATTGACATAAAGGTCACATTGAAATGAGAAATAGCAAAACAAGGTGTTGACCTTCTGGTGATAACTGAGAGATGTTAAATTTACAAAAACAGATATTCTACGAACAACCAAATACAAAATGTGCCAAAATATTCACAAATGACAACAAGATGCTCAAGAGAAGCGTTCATTTTTTGGAACCCACAGTAGAAACATTTATTCGATTATGATGATTATGCAATTATGGCAAGAATGCAAAAAGGTCAGAGAAAATATTATTTTCTCATTTGCGACAGCTCAGTCTGTAATTTAATATGACATTATAAAAAAAATTACCTATAAGCACCACATGGATGTAAACAAGCTAGTTTCTGTAGTGGTGAATGCATGGCTACGGTTCGCTGTAAATTAAACTACAATAAAGTACTTCAGTAATCAGTAGGGTTACCATGTAACCAGTGTTAATAGAAATAACACCCATTAGATGTATTTTTGCATATTAGCAAACTATAAACTACTAGTTATCGATACTTAGTCTACACTACAGGTATTGACAAGTGACAGGAGCGGAGTTGACCGACAAAGTGGAATTGGTTAAACAGGAAAAAAGCAAAAGCTTGGCTGAAATTTCAGATTTAACCGTAATGCCAATAGGTGACTTCATTACATTAATGAGGCAATCTGCAAACTTTGATGAAGGTTGCAGTATTTAAACACTGTCACGTTCACCTGGAAGACAACTGGGCATCACAGGTGTTATGTCAAGGTCACATGTCTTTCCTTTAAAAATATATCCACTATAATTGATTACACTAGTTTTCCACACTGTAGCATCTCCAGTATTCAGTAATTGTGACAGTCATCAGGAGGCCATGAACTCCACTAGGATGTTTAGGTTGCTGTGTTTGCTTGATTGCAGTTAATCACTACAATTAGCCAGACCTGCTCAATAATAACCTGCTCAACTCAGGGTTCATTTAGCATATTTATATTTCCTGCTGCCTGACAATGCAGCTTCTTGAGTTCATTTCAGTCCAGAAAGTTCTGTCTGACTTGCACCAAGTTTCGATGGCGGACCTCATAGTATCTCACTTCTTGCAAGGCTCTGAGCTCTCCCATTGAATTTCTCAGTGGCAGTCCCTGAGAAAGGTGTGAGGCGGCGGGTGGGCAGCATATGGTGTTTCTTGGTGTCCTGGTGAGGTTCACGCCAGGCAGGAGCTACCCTGCAGGGAGTGTTGTCCAAACAGAGAGGGACTCCAGCTGCTCCTCTAGGTGACCTTCATTAGCACAATTAACATGCATGCCACTCACAGGCAAACAGAGCTGCACTGTAAGCATGGGCTGAGATGAGAGGATGGACGAGGGACATTTCACAAATGAGTTGGGAGAAAATTGAATAATATATGCAAATTAAAATAATCACAACAATAAAGAGTTCATCAAAAAACAAAAAGAGACAATGATTTGTTTTCGTTTACCAGGTCAACAACCTGTTTTAATCAAGGTAGGTCATGCAGGAATCACCTTCATTACAGAATAACAATTTATCATAGGATAATAGTGTATTATCCTCTAACTACGTTGGTTTCAAACCTGAAAGTTGGGTGCATGGTTTAAAACAATGTTAATGTCTTTCACATCTGGTTAGTTTTGGTTTTGCATTGTAATTTATGGAGCAGACTTACGTCTTTGGTCTGATATACATACGTCCTGTCATCATCATACACGTGGGCTGTGTCTACTTATACTTGAGATTGATTGGTTTGTAGACGGTCATGTGTCTGTCTGAAATCAGCCTTTGCCAATTTGGCTTTTATATATTCGTCAGCTTTTATTTGGTTAATTTAAGATGTCTCACGATCCCAAAAAGTGTTCTCACATTGCAAATGAACCGAACTCCTGCCAAGACCACTTCTTTTGGTCGGCCTTAGTTTAGGTTGGCAGCTATCACACATATTATTGTAGTTTGGACTGAACAAAAAGTCCCAAAGTCCAGTAAACAGGTCTTGAATGTTAAGTCCTGTGCTGAGAAGTTGAAATCTGAGGCACAACGCAATTTACTGCTTAGCACCACTTACTGTCTGCATCAGTCAGTACAATAAACGTATGTACACACTATGTACTTTGTCAATGCCAGACTTAAAGTTGGACAGTTGGTTTAGATTATCTAAAATATCCACAGTCTTACTTACAAACACTGTGCTCTGTGTCACCGAGAATAAAAACAACAATAAGGAGAACGGCTTTTTCTAGCTAATGGGCACTTTATTCAGGAACTTCTGTTTGTTATTCTCAAGTTAATCAATCAAGGACCACAGAGGCCAGACGAGGGGAACCCAGAGACCGTGACCTCCTTCCTCCCTCGGCTCCTCAACACAGACCCAATCATTTACATGCCTGCCCGGGTCCCTTGATACCGAGGCAGGCCAAACCAAAGCAATGCTTAATTGGTCAGTGAGCAGTTGTGATATGTGATGACAGAGGAGCAGAACAGTCCTTACCGATCGGGCTGTGTGATGGTTAAAGATTATCGAGGGAGCTAAAAACGGCGAGTTCATCTGTGGAAGTGCTTCAGTAACTTCAAGCCGATACATCCAAAAAAAATAGCCTATATTTGATGGTACATACGAAAAGACTAGAAAACAGCCATAAATTATCATAACTTACAACAAATACAAATAAAATCGACGTTTGAATAATAACTACTTCATTATTCATTGCAAATGTACATTTCAGGGTCACAGACAAAACATATGCACATGACAATAGATTTTTTAATGGACCACAATATGCAAATCTTGACCCAAGGTCATATGACACACTTTTTAAAGCCTACTGTGTATATTCTACTGTCCACTGAACTAAACCCACAGACATTTATTGACATGCTAATAGAAGCCGAGTCAATGTGAAACTGCAGAGGTGTTATTCGCTGACGAGAGCTTTGGCTTCCTGTCAACGAGACACCTCAAAGTCTAACGGCATGGCTCCTCCATGAAGCTGTAAGTGACTAGATGAACTAACACCTCAGGTCCAACCATTACAAAGGCAACGAGCATAAATCCTGCAGTTCTTCTTTGACTGATCAATAGAGCTCCATGAAATCAGTTGAAGACTTTTCTGTTAAATTAAATATAAATATGTCGATTTTTTTCAAAGGAAATTCAAAGTAACAATCCAGCAGAAAACATGCACAGATGTTTACGCTAGGTTAGTATTTGTCTTCGTGGATCTGGAGATAGCTCGTCATTATGATAGATGAGAAACAAGCTGAGGGAGTCTTGTTTAAAAGAGTAAGGAGATAGAGACCAAACAGATGTTGAATATAAGGTTAAAGTTCAAAGACGTTAAAGTGAAGAAATCAAGACAGGGAAAGATGAACAGATAAAAGTTATTGCAGGGATTCTTTTTTATATGTTTATCTCCCACGTGTTTGATTAGAATCATAGATTTCCTGGAAGGAAATACAGTAAACTTCAAATGAACTTTTTATCAATTTACTAAACTTATTGTAACAACAGCTGGGTCAAGGGTGAAGCTGAGGTAAACTCCATCTCAAGATCCCTTCAGGAAAAAGTTCCTCAAATTCAAATTAAAACCAGAAATTCAGCTCATGATGTCATCAGCCTGTTGATTAAAAGGCATTTGCGCGGAAGGGTTGTTTTTGTGAGTAGATGCATATCTGATACAGAACTGTGTTTTTGTCAGTTTCTCTAGGTTTATAATCAAACAGCCACATTTTTCGTTATCTGTAACTTCTTGTCAGAAAAGGCCAAATTCAATCTGGTGTGCTTTTTTTTTTTTTGGCACGACTTTCAGCCTGTTGGTTCATTTTATGTCCATCGTGAAATGCCTTGATTGAAAAACATGTTGAAAAAATATTTCGCATTCCAAATAATTGTGCAAGATGATGACTCACACAAATGTGATTATAGAAACTTTTCAAAGGGGGTATTCTGCTTTCAAGCTTTCAAAATGCATTAAACTACACCAATGAAAAACAGGGATCATGTTCCAAACTCTCTCCCCCTCCCCTTAGCAACTTACATTATTTGGTTAGAAGAAACAATAAGAGGCCAAGACTAGAATTTAGAGTCAATAGAAATGTCTCATCTGTGACAAATGGGTAAACAAATGGGTCAGAAACAGGGATTTTCATCATTAACCGTTTAATTGTTAACCGACAATAAGAAAATTGACCAATTTTTAACTCTAGGTTAATCTGTTAGAAAATCCTTGGGCATTAGAACCATCTGAGGAGGTATTCTCTGCCGTGGGTCTCACATCTGACCTCACTCCCTGTGAGCATGTTGCGATATCTGGATAATAACCAGGAGAAGAAGCTGTGTGCTGACGACTAAGTGAGCCTGGCCTGTGAATGCCCACTGAACTTGTATGCAGTTTATTTATATCCTCGAAGCTGTGTGTACTTAAGGTTCTCTTGCTCCGATTCAGAAATAATAACTCAAACAAAAACTTTAAATCCGTCCTGTGAGAGACCAACTTTACCTCGGGGCCCAAAAGAGTTACAGATGTCCTATTTTGAGCTATAAGTCAGTTTAAAGATTTTGTAACATCTGACATGTTCCTGTAAAATGTTTCACTGGGGTGAAAGTCAGCAGTTGCACACTCTCACCCCAGCCAGATGTTGTTTCCCCTTACTGTGAAAATAAAGCCCTCCCTAGTTGGACTGTGGCTCATCCGATCAATCTCTTTCTGACTACCTGACTTGACCCTGACGCCGCTCAAGATTTGTTACTGGCAAAGACTAAAATCTTTAGGCAGACAGCCATTTATTCTAATCTCACAATGGGCCGGCGTTCATCTGATAACTGTATCAAAGGGCGGTATTATGGGAAGCTGCATGAGGACGAGTGTGTGTTAGAGTGCAAGTGTTATCACGAGTGTGTGCATTTACCAGAAGTGAGTCTGACGTTCCCCACATGGTCCAATTACTCAAGCTCAGTAGATTCAGTGCTGATCCACATCTAATGGCCTGATGGACCGTACACACATTCATTAACAGGCAAACAAACACATTCATACCAGCCAAACAAAACGCTGACCAGTAACGGACCAGTACAGTCTGCACCCGTGGGTGAACTAAGGTGGTCAACCTGACAAACAAGAAAACAAAAGTACATTGGATAAGTATTCTACACTTCAAATAAGTGTCTTGTGTAGCACGACAAAAATTGGCTGATATAAGCCTTTACCCAGACGTATAGATATCTGTGTTTATGTTAGCAACCTACAGGGAGAACATGCAAACCCATGACTAAACTGGGATTCTAACCAGGAACCTCCTGGCTTTTAGAGGATAAACAATGAAGAAAACATGAGCATGAATGTTTTCCTTTTACATGAATAACTTTTTTCTGCATTCAAGCTCATTCTAATTCTACACATCTTAGGATTCATTGCCAAATGTTTTCTAATGTCTGTAATTTCAGGCCTCAAACATAAAAACAACACAAACATAGAAATATCAATATTTATATATAAACATATAAACATATATCATCTGGTATAATAGAAATATGACTGTATAATATTGGTATTGGCCCCCAGAAGCTCATATGTATGATGCTGCCTCACACAGCACTTTGTGATGCCTCAGGCAGCTCTTTGCCTTCACCACTGTAACTCTTCTATTAATTTCTCAGTTGTGTTCTATCAGTCACTAGTTTGTTAGTGGCCTCTGAGGGAAAAAGATTAGAAACAGACTAAGTCGGGGATGTGGGGGACTGTTTTGGACCCGGTCCCAATCACTAGCATAAGCACCACGAACTGTTAAGCACTAAATCTCTCTCATGTAGACTTAGCCTTGAGTGCGTGTTTCTCAGGGAGCACCAATCATTCACTGTGTTAACTTCCCCACTAAGGCAAGTGTTAAACTGAAGTTGTTATTGTTCTGTTGATTGAAGCAGTTGTTTCCTACTTCTCATTCCCAAGAACTGCAGCAGCACCTTGTCTTTAATAGCAGACAAATACCATGCTAAAAAGATAAAGTATAAAATCCGACTTGTCTTGTGAGACTGCGGCTCGACTCAGATCTGCTTGGAAGGCAGAATTCCTCTCGGTTTCGGAGCAGTAGATAAATCCACTCTCCCTTTAAAGCGTCTGTTGGAGTTAACTCCAGATGCACTGGCTCAGCAAATCCATGTGCCTCACTTCAAAATCAATACCACCGGCTTTAAAGTGATATAAGAATCATCAGGCTCAGTGAACATATGACCGAGGAATACGGCTCCGAATTCATTACATCTGATGGTATCAACCTGCTCTACCCTATTAGAAGCCTGCGTAGAGAAGCTTTTCTTACTTTACTTTCAAATCTTTCTTTCTCCCCCTCTTTGACAGCGGTAGTCTGACAGCCTCCTGAACAAAGATAAAGAACATTTCTGCAGAGTCTGAAAAAAAAACGAAAAACTTCCAGAACAATGAAAGCAGTTTCCTGCATTGTAGCTCCCTGCTTTGGAAAATCAAATCTATTAAATAATTTCTTTATGCCTTCAACTTCGATTTCACTGCCGACAAGAACAGAACAGACAAAATATATACTTTTATAACCCATGACCTCATAAAAAAGCGCTTGTGACATTGTCTAGTCTATAGCTGTGTTATTTCAATGTGCCAGATACACTCAATATTTATGTACTATAAATTAAGTGTGGGATCAAATTCTGAATCAGCCGATACCCGATATGTAATGGGTTCTTTCTTGGTCCGTACCACATCCTTCCACCAAGTTTCCTTGTAATCCATACGATAGTTTAATCCTTTAAACTAACAAACAGACGCTATCAATGAAAACAAACTCCTTGGTGGAGGTAATAAGTTTGATTGGGTCCAGAAGTCAGGTCACATGACTACATGTAAGCCCTAATATTAATAAATGACTAATAAATAACTGCATAGATGCAATAAATGAATGAGCACCTCGACTGAGTCTCTTTATCTATGAGTATATGGGCGGAGCACTTTAAGTTACACGTTTGCTTTTCCTACGTATAATTCCACATGTGCTGTTTGCATTTGTTCTCGAGCCTCCGGGCCAAACAAATATTTACTGTGTGAGCCGCAGGGGCTTTTTTCTGCAGTACACTCTTATCGATTCTTCTCAGTCTGTGCCTCGATCACCTGGAGGGAGTTCAATTCCAGTTCCACTCCCTGAGCAATGGACATGTTATAGCAGAGGATTATAGAAATTATAGAAAAAAAGATAATGTAACTATATCTATTTCTTAGCAGCAGGAACATAAACTTACCAGGTTTCCTGACAGGATACTGTGAAGCAGAGGTGGCAACTTACCCAGACTTTGATAGATTCCATCTTGAGATCATTTTAAGTATTAGATAAAAGCCTAAACACACTAAACTTAACCACTTGACAGTAATTGCTGTGTTTTGGGCCTAAAATGTTAAATATCCGCCTCCTCCACATCAACACAAAGGAGAACCCTGCACTGTATGACGAATGGGATGTTAAATCAGGCCAGGTTTTTAATTTTCACTTGGCAAAACTTAAATGTTAATGTGCCGTGGATAAGCCATGTTCATTTATGTTCCGAAATCCTGAACACAGCCAATATCTCTGCCAGAGGGGCAGTGACAGGATCATGAAATACACTCTCTCTCACTAACAACCGTACATTAAAGATATACAGACAAAATATAATTGGACAACGAGAGACAGAAAGGGGGGGGGGGGGGGCAGCTGGAGCAGAAAACAAAAGCATGTTTCTCCTTAAAGTTCTCCAACCAAGCAGATGAGTCCCCAAGGTTAATGCAAAGAGATTTCAGTTTTCTTTGTGTGTGTTTGGCCGTGGTGCATCCTCAGAGACAGTATGCTTTCAGCTTTATTAGCCCCACGATACAGGTGAAGGTTGAGCACATGGGAGACATCTTGATGCCGAAAAGAATAAAGAAAGTTGCTTAGAGAAAACGTATTAAAGTGCAGTACATCAAACTTCCTTTTAATGCTTTTGATAGAGTTTAAGAATAGGAAAAGAACGGCACTGAGAAACGTGCATATGTAAAAAAAATTGTGCAGATGCTGAGACTTTGTAAAAGGACATGCATAAATTGACCAGCTCCCACTGCCCAGGCAGATATTCTATTTAGGTATTATACACCTTTCAGGCCATCAAAGGAATTGTACATCAATGCAGGAGCATGCTGTAAAAGAAAATGTGTCTCTTAAACTTAACAAAGACAAGACTCGAGAGATATGTGGAGACAGCAGATAGAGAGCACTTTCATTGTGGTGCACTGCTCATAAATGTTAACCCCATAAAATTTCAATTTCGAAGCAGAGGAATAAAGAGACTAAGACATTAACTCATGCTGGAAGGATTGTGAAATACAGTACATCATCAAACTGGAATAAGTCGAGTGGATACCCCGGCAACGTAAATTCAATCAGGCTCCACCAAATTGCAGGCGCATAGAAATTAGTCCCCTTGACATCCCTGATTTATCTAATCAAGATCCATGAATTAGTCCAAAAAATCTATCTGGATCACAACAAAAATTCAAAGGGTTCTTCCCCTAACACGTACATTGCATCATTCCACCAAAATTCTTGGAAATCCATCCTGTAGTTTTTGCGTAATCTTGTATAAAAACAAACAAAAGGGCAGGGGTGAAAACGTAACCTCCTTGATGGAACTAATCCTACTGCATCATAGTTCCTCACTTCATACAAAGCCTGTTATGGTATTGCAAGTCATAAACAAATTATTAGTAATAAAATATTGTCACATACCTGAATATAATCCAGAAATGAGTATTTACATTATAATCGATGTTCAATTTAACACCCATTCTTTTGGAATATTTCAAAATATGTTTTGAAGAAACTATATGCAAAGTTGTGAAATATGACATCTGGCAGCAATTTGTCCATATGATTTCATAAAGCTAAATACTTTTTGCAGATGGACCAAACTTTTGTCAGCCAAGACGATGATAAATTGTACAGGAGGCATCAGGCCAGGATGATTATGACGTGTCAATACTCCAGCCAACAGACAGTTTGGTAAGTCCCTGTTTGCTGAGGCTTATCCAACAAAGAGCAGGTTGAGCGACTGTCAAAACAATGTGAACTTACCTTTAACAACAAAAACATTTTCAAACTTGTAGTTAGCCTGATAGCTTCTACTGTCTATCCAAACACTGCAGGACTTTACCACTTCGGTTCTTCCATCTCTAACCCATTTCCTCTTTCTCCAGAAGAAACCATGGACATGTTTAATAGAGTGACGTGGAGAAGCCCTAGACTCCAAAAAAGTTCTTCCTATCAATCTACTTACTCTTACTTGCAAACAAACAAATGACCCAATCAGGTCGACTGCTGTTGCAGGTATATTAAAGACTTCAACACCCACAGCACCAAGTTCCCCTTTTTAAGTGTTTTCATCAAGGAGTGTTGTAGCTTGTGAGATTAAATGTTCCCTCTGAACCTTGTTCAATAAATGTTTTGCAAAAGCAGTTGTTTACGCCTAAAATTGATTAAAAGTTAGATATCTCAGAGATCCTACTGCAACGCTAGAATTGTCCGATTTAAGCAAGTAACAAAATAAATGTGGCTAAGCTGAAGATTTTTTCAAACTCTATTCAATCTGTTCTCTGATGATTCCCCAAGTTGGCAGAATGCATATGAGAGAAAAACAAGTCCTGTTTGTTAAATTACTGCTTAAAGAGAAACACCACTGCCCAGAGATTACACAGAAAAACAAACTGTAGAAATGAGATTAGCTGATCGAGAAATATGTATCGGCAGGGAGGTGGCGTTTTGCGAGTGGACTGCAGAGAGCTGTTAGAAAGCAGGCCGTCCACAGCATTGACTCGGACTTCCTTGTTGTGAGAGCAACATAAAAAAGTTTTCCTCTCCAAGTCAAATGCACTTGTTGGCAGAGGGCCAGGTGCAGTAAAAAGGATCCAGACAACATCGAGGGCTTGAATTAATGGAGTTGAGTAAAAGTCTCAACCGTGTCCGGGACAAACACAGGAGAGCGACACTACATTTAAAAAACAGAACAAATCGACAGTCACGCCCTGATCCCCAAAGGATAAACAAATAATTTATCTCCACTTGACCCCGACAGGCTACATCATACTAATATGTTTTAGTTTAAACACTGTTCCATGGTTTTTTAATACCTTAAAACAGAAACTTTTGATGACACACCTATTTGGATCTTATCAGTCATGATTCAACCAACAGTGGTGACTGCAACACTTTTTCTGAGACCTACTATCAGTAACAGCTCCACATTGTTTTCGGCCCAAGTAAATAAATTGCAGGCCGGACTTTTCACCATTGCTGTTCCTGGTTCGTAGTATTTCAGCAGCCGAGTGCAGCGTAGCCAATCTGCTTCATGTTGACTACAGCACATTCATGACCAGTGTGTGTGACTGCTCATGGATGTGTGACATTTTCAGGTGCGTCAGCATGGACAGAGATTATTTCTGGTACAGAGCTAAAGCATTTGTTGTATAAGGGTGGAAAGACGCATTAGAACCAACAGTAAGAGGCAACGTTTTCCACTTCTCCGGCAACACCTCGATCTAAGGGGCAGCTGTGATTACGCTCAAATTCCTGTGCTGAGACATGATGGGAGAGACTAAGGAAACGTCTTTATAAAATGCCTAATTAAAATGCACTGGCAGAACATTTTGTATTAATCATCAATGAGAGAGAACATCTGCTGAAATAAAGTTGATTCCAGATAGGTCATAAACACATTTGTCATCAAATGAACCACTTGAATATTTTTTAACACAGACAAATGAAATGTGTTCGAAGATGAGCTGGATTGAGTAATTAGAGTTGATTATTAAATGCTCAGTCGTGAAGGCTTTGTTTGACAAAAGCGGAGCATCAGCTAATTTTATGGATCACTGACTTTGATGAGCCAGGGTCTTTGTTCTGTCATTTAGCTCCATCTTGTCTTTTCACCTCTCCTCTTTTTCTCTTCATTTCACACAGATGAGGAAGGATCCGGGGTCAAACTTTGTTTACACAGAAGAAACGCTGGAAACACATGAAGATGACTTTTCTTCCAGGTACACAGGGGATTGTTTAAGTGAGCTCTATCAGTGAGCTAATACATATGGTCAGAGTACACAGTATCAAAACCATGTGTGGTGTGGTCCTCTTTTTTGAATAATTATGTCCTCAGTGATTCTTATGTGGCCACATCACCTCGCGGCCCGGCGCCACTCCCTGCTGTTCCGTGCCATCAGCGCGTCCACGACAGTCGGCGTAAACAGGGTTCACCCGAGCAAGGAGGCCAGGGACCAAACCTCTCCACAGAAACAACTGGGAGAAGCCATGAAGTCTTTTAAGGTTGAGAACCGTACCTTGTTCTGTTGTCGTAACGACCAGCTGAGAATGTGTGAGGATGCCGAAGTGAAAGTCCAGTCTTTATGCATCAACTGTGACAAAGACGGTGAGAAGTCTTTCTCTACGTTCTTAAAATTTCTTTCGAAAGTAATGATTGGTACGTACTAGAGTGCTGATACCCGACCCCAGCCCATCAGGTCCCAACAGGTCGGGGCGGGTCTGGACATAAATCTTGAAATTATATTCAGATTCAGGTCGGTCACATTCACTTGATTTTCTAGACTGCACATGTCTGTAATCAGGGGAAACAATAACTGTGTGTCCGGGACAGGTTTACAAACTCAGTGCAGCTTACGTTAACTGCATCAGGACACAAAAGACAGAATGCCTGTTGGGGTCGGGTCAGGCACTGAGATTTTTCCCTCGGGCTTGGACTTTCTCGGAAAAAATGTGGTCTGAGCTGCACTTGAGTACAATTAACAACCAGACCACTGGATTTCCCTATAAACATCCTAACTGTAGGGATGTATACGCTTGAGAAATCCTTCTCTACACCACAACATCTATAAACTACTGTAAACAAACTGAAACGATCGGCTCCAAATCACAGCCAACCACAAATTATTCCCCCAAGTCAAATATATTCTCTAGGCACGCCAGGCACGAGAAAAGACGAGCCCCTGTCCCATCATTTCCATCTCTTCCAACTCCACAGCGTTTCCAGTGTAAGCATGAACCCCGCCGAGTCCTAAAGAAGGTGTGAGACCAACGGCAGCCGAGGAGTGAATGAAAAGTTACAGGGAGCTGAGCAGAGTGTTCCAGGCTAACGACTGTGCACTGCCTCCACAACACCAATTAACATATCTCTGCTACAGAAAAGCACCCCACAGATACTGCTGGGAAAAGAAAAGACACAAACACATCTACACACACACAGGACAAAAGCAGTGGCAGCAAAACAGCACACATGGCTGATTTGTGGAGGGAGTCATGAAGAGAAGAGGTGTTTGTTTTGACAGAGGGCGAGCAGACTGAGCTGGACAGTCAAGTACAGAGGAGGAGCTGTTGATAGACAGTTTGGCTTTGGGAGAGGAATGCACTGCGATGGGATCTGTCAGAACCACTGGGGCATGCACTGATTTCCCACCATACACTGTGGACTGGATGAAACACACTGGCCCACTCCGCAGAGGTTTCTACAAAAAGCACCGCACACACACATCAGTCCACCTGCAGAGCACCTCAGCCTTTCATCTCTCCAACTCCACCTGCTGTGAGCGTGTGAGCGTGTGTGTGTGTGTGTGTGTGTGTGTGTGTGTGTGTGTGTGAGTGTGTGTGTGTGTGCGTGTGGGCGCTGGGTGAGTGAGCGTGTGAAAGTGACATCGGAGACCGTGGATTCTTATTACGCAACTGCAAGCCGCCACTTCTTTTAATCCATTGGTCCGTTTCCACAAACGTTTTTTTATTTTAAAATTGGATCAACTGAATCAGTGACGAATAAAACATCTGACTAAAGAAGTAGGCCGATGGCGAACGTGCTACTAACCGCATTCAAAAGTTTATGAATGACATAAGACCTCACAAAAGAATAAAAAGGTCTGTCTGCTATCAGGACGAGACAAACAAACTATCATAAAAGGATGAGTGCACTGAATCCATAATTGTAGACCGAGTGCTACCCAACAATGACAGGAACCAGACATCTGCAGTCATTCAGGCGTCAAGGTCAGGCCTTCTGGACTAATCCAAAAATGTCAGCTGTTTTCTGTGAACTATGTTTCTCAAGAATGTCCAAGATGTTATTTTATTCCAAGCCTCTATCGAACATCAAAAAGATAACTTGTTGTGATTCAAGGGGTCCGTTTTCTTTAACATCTACATTTGAATTTCAGCTATTCGTTTACTTTGTATTGCAAAGTTAAACGTTGAGTAAAAAACTGTCTAAATCACATTTTTCTTTAGATTTGGATCAGTCACATGTTAGAACTCAGACACTAACCTGCTCTATTTACACATGGGTTCACATGAAGATTATCTGGGGTCTTTACTAGGGGGCTTGCAGAAAAAACTAAACATTTGCATTCTCACACACAGGTTCTTCTCTAATTTTGGGAAATTTGTTTCAATGTGTTTCTATATAGCTCAGCCAAAGTGACCAAACCCGACCTGAACCAGAAAATCATTTCAAGTTTTCTGTCCGAAACCCCGGCCTGAGTCAAGTATCCACTCTCTAGTATACCCCAGAGGTCTTTTGGCTTGCTATACCCAAACTTTCAAAAGATTGTCATTTCATCACTTTAATCTTTTCACTTTGCCATTTTCCATCACTTCTCTACCCTTTATCTTCCATCTCAGCCAACTCTTTGAGGCTCAGAATCTGAATCCATTCCCAACGCTTTCAAGGACTCTCATCGTGGAGGTTTGAGGCCGAGGGGAGGTAGACATGATAAGCCGGGGCAAGAGTGAAGACAGTTCATGTGTTGGAGGAGAGTAGTCTGGAAAGGAAATGAGCTGAGCGGCCGCAAGAACCCAATTTGTGGAGATAAAGGCTTCCCTAGCACACTGACACAAAGAGATTGGGTATGGATGGTATGCACATACTCACGCACCTCAACAGGAGATGTGGTATCAGTGTTGTGCAGATGTATCTGGTCCTGTGTGAGTGGGCTTCATGTCTTTGCTCTCAGTAAATACTGGGAGGCCAGCATCAGTCCCTGCAGCTACACTGGCCCTGTGAGAAATCCACAGAAGGCAACATTCTTCTCAGCAGAACGCCGACCACCCACACACCCCCGCCTGGCTAAACCTCGTTAGCAAACATTGGTCCAGACTCCCTGATATGGTTTTTAAAAAGTTCCATCTCGGTTCGATGCAGCAAAACAGTTAAACCAAACAAGAAAAATCCTGTTAAATGCACCAATCCAACACGGAGCTGAACTTCTTTATAATGGAGAAATGGTGGGTGGGTGATAATTGAAAACAAAAAGAATAAAAATATCACAAATGAATTCAAACTGATCATTACTGTATTATAACCTTGTTTTATTTTAAATATTTAATGGCACAATTTAAGTCTTTTGTTGTTTAGTTCACCTACACCTACAGTACACCTTCAGCTACTTTATAAAGATATTTTACATCTGCATCAAAGACAAAACGTCAAGTTCTCGTCTACTGTTGAAGTCTGTGATGATTTTGTTTGGAGTTGAGAAACCAAAGACATTTTTCCACATTTGGAGAAATGATATTTCAACTAATAAACAAAAGCATCAGACGTAAAACATTTTATATGAATAGCTGGGTTATATTTTTGGAATAGATTTTAATCGAAAAACAACTCTACATTAAACTACCTGAGCTGTGTGTGTTTACAGCTCCCAGATCGAAATAAATCTGACTACATGGTCTCCTATTTGTGTTCCTATCTGGACTTGTAAGATTGAACAAACTTTGGAAAACACACTTACAAGCTAAGATGTATGTATGCGAATGCATCAAGTGAGACTGGGATTGAGTAAACATGCCCTGACGATACGATCGGTCTAAAGCAGCTTAATATACCAGTGAGCTGCATCGTGTGCTCGCCCATCCATCTCACCAGCGAATCAATAGCTGCGAGGACACTGATGACAAATGGAGTGAAGTGGAAACCGGTGCCCTAAGTCTGGAATTTCTGTTGTAAAGAGCTTTGGAGAAAAGCAATGATGCTGGGCTATGTTACTGAGTCTAACATGTACAACTGCCATATGTTTAAGATATTAAAATCAAACAATCCTCGTGTATCATAAGATTGATTGCATCCATTCCTGCTTATGTGATTCATCAACCAATTTCATATATATCAGTATCTGCTTTTACATTTGCCAATGTGTTACCGGGAAAATCCATATGGGTTAGACTGTAGTTTAAATATCAACAAACAACAAAACACAATATAAATGCCAACGAATATAGCACATATGCAACACACTGCCTACACATTAAATCAAACATGTAAACCCGCCCACAAAATAACATGCCTGCATAAACACACGGTGCATGAATACACCCATGACCGTGGATACCCACCCGCTTCCCACAGGAAAATTCACGTATTACCATAATGCATTGGTGTACACAGAGAATGTGTTGGTGACAGAAACTGGGAGTAGGATGGTGATTCATGAGGCTTGTGCAAGGTTACATTGTGTAAAAGGATGGCATGTTTAAGAAACCAGCAGTTCGCTTCTCATTTCCTTCCTTAAACCTGCGAGAGCTGCCAACCTGTAGAAGCTAGTCACGCAGATGTAAACAACAAGGACAAAAGAAAAATCCTGTGATGAGCAGCGGGATGAGGAAGGAACGAAAATATGTTTTTTCCTCTCAAATCGGTAAAAATGAAATGAAAACTGTGTGGGCTAATGGGCTCTTCCACTGAACCTTCAGTGTCTTATCACGCTCAACGGGCCTCACATCTCTCCTGCCAAACATGCTGTGGGCGGTCCAGTGTTTCAAATCCGAGGTCCAGCCACACAGGCACCGCGTGAAGCCCAGTGATCAAAGAGAGAGCTCCCCACCCAACTAGGCCCGTGTTGATCTTCCAGCCCACTTCGCTGTCATCAGGAATCCCGATGTTGTTGTGAAAGCGTTAACATACGGTTCTCCTGGTGGTCGCGCAGAGCTCAGATCTCACTGTTTGATAATGCATATTATATTTGATATACAGAATTCATTTGCATTTAATGGGAGGCTAGAAAAAGAGGAAGGAAATATAGAAACAGTGATCATCAGCAGAGGAATTGGGAGAAACTGTTTAGCCTGGCTTTAAATGTGTGCCACATGCATTAAATAATGCTGTGAATGGTCTGTGTTCCAACCACAGCAGATGTCATTAGGAAGCACAAGAAGATCAAGAGCCAGACAGAAACCCAGCAAACTGTGGGAGCTAACTGCAGAGCCAAGCAGGCAAAATGATCCAGGTTGTTTAAACCACACCACACAATAACTTACAGATGCACCCAAAACATCCAAAAGCCTTTTTAAAGGAGATAAAGCTCATGTTCAGGTTCATAAGTTTAATTTGAGTTATTACTTGAAAAGCCTCTGTCTGAAACAACGTGACATCCCAATTACCCAGACATATCAGATGGACTACTCTGAGAGAGATGCTCACTTTACTGTGGACTTTGGCTTTTCAACCTTGCAGACCTTTTACAATACACAAAAACCAATGTGACACACTAGAGGAAGGAAACACTGATAAAGCAGAATATGTCTCCTTTAATATCACCTCACTGATTTAGGCCCCATGAACAGGAAACCTACTCTAAAGAAAATCTGTTTCTTGCTCCAGGTTGTGTTGCCTCTCAGGAAAAGCACTGTTCTGCTGTGGTGACGACCGTTTTCCAAGATTTCATCCTGAAGCCAAACAAGCCTTTGCTCACTGAGCTGAACCAGTCTGGTTTGCCTGAAGCCACACAGAATTCTGGAATAAGAATCCTTGCTCTCCAAGTGGCAGCCGTCCAGGCCTTTCTGTCTCGTTAGCAGATGTAGCAAACAGTAAAAATAGATAATTCAAACACTCACACTTTCACTCACCCACATGGAAAAGTCAGCTCAAACTGGGTATTGTGATTACAAGGGCAATTGCTTTAAATTCATACTACATGCCTGTAAGAGCTGTGATTAATTCCAAACAGAGAAGAAGCTTCAAAACAGTTCTTACTCTAAAACGTCCAGTTAGAGTGTGTGCGGTACAAGTCATTTGCATGAAAATTATCTTGTTTGTCTCCTGATAGTGTGAGGGCATGTGCTGCTGGACTCAGAGCAGCAGAGACGGTGTTCCATCGCAGCCGAGCGTCTTGAGCGGTGAGGAGCCCGTGGGCTGCAGCTCTGCTCCTCCTACTGAAACCACGACATGCCACAGATTACATAACCCTGCCACTGTACGGCCCTCAGGCCTCAACTTTCTGCTACTGTAGCCATGAGAGTGCCAGTGAACCCCCCCTCCCCCCTTCCCCCACCGCTGCATGCATATACAGAGCGTTCACATATTTACACACGTACACACACACAACCATTGAAGGCACACACCAGCCTTGTTTTCTCCAGTTTGTAGGGAGGCGGGCACAGGCTGGTTACACACTGGTGGTTTGACTATAAAGTACACACACACACACGTACACACACACACACAAATAAATGCCACATGACCAAGTGAATTACATGACAGTGCTTGCCTTCACTACTGTTCTTCCACGTGATACAAAACCGCAGCTTGGTCAGGAGACTGTTAATGAACAACAGACGGCAGGAACCTTTTAACAGGCAAACTGCAGCAGGAGACTAACTGGGAGGAATGGTGGTGATGGAAGTAGACTCTACAAATCTTCATCCTTCTCTGGAAACAGATGAAAGACAATGTCTTGCTCATAAGAACAGAAGATGCCTATTTATTTGGTTTATCTAAAAAGTAGGAGAAAAAAAACTGCGACAGCCCACAGTCACACAGTTCCACGTTAAATCTTATGATTCATAAAGTTGGGTTGGATTCACTGACTGTATCCGACTTATCTTGCTCCAGTCAGTTGATGCAATGATACAGGATATAAATCCTCCACTGATAGTAACTTTGAAGCACTTTAAATTGGCTCCACCTCGACGCGTCACCTGGGATTTAAGACTGCCTCAGTCTGTCAGACTCACTCAGACACACACACAAACACACACACAAACACACAAACACACACACAGGAAGAAACTGCCTGGTAGCGTTGCAGCCTTGTAGTGTAAACGAATGAGGGGCCCCAAAGAAACAATCGGAGGTGAAATATGCAAATTACCTAACACAGTGGGATTCATTCTAGAAAAATACAAGATTTTCCAAAATTATTTCTACTTTTGCTTTATACTTATTTCCCTCTGTGTTGGATGTGTCTTGTAACAGTGTCATAAACACAGGTCCTCTATGCTCACACATTGATGCTCTCAGTGTGTGAACGCTACCAGTCTATACGCAGCAGTGATCGGGGGGAATGGAACTGTGGTGGTGAGGTCTTGTTGATTTGCCTGCTCAACCAATCACAAGTCAATCTCGGCTGTCAACCGTGACTTTTTACCTTGTTCAAGTGATTGGAAAAACCACACCTCCTGGGAAAAACTGCACTTGAACATACATCAGTGTGATAAGAACACCTAAAATATACTTTGACAGAAACCACTGTTTGAGATAATTTTGCGGAGCAGTCATGTCGTAGATCTTTATTAACTATAGATGTATATATACACGTCTATAGGTGGGACCCTAGGGAAAGAAAAGGTTGGTTCCCATGTTTTCACACCTGCATTTGGATTCAAACCAGCAGCTTTCCACTCAAGACTCATCTGTAATCGAGTTACATCATGTCAGGGATTCTGTTGTAATCAGATAATGTATGTGTTTGTAAACAGGGAACAGAGGTGAAGGCTGCTGCAAACAAGGAATAATCAAATAATACTCATGTTCACCTCAGAGAAGAGATGACTCAACAGAAAAGCAGCGTCTGCTCCAACAAACCTGAGGTTAATCTGTGACTTGTGCTTGTTTTTCATGTGCTCTTACCTGAGAGAGCAAACATAGCAGATCTATGTTCAGCAGCTTCTGGAGGGTAACCTTCAATTTGACTCCTAAGCAGAGAAAGCTCAACTGGCCCTTGTGATGAACTGATTTAAATTCTGCCGATTCACCACAACTTTGAATGTTTTGTTATGGGATCAGATAATGCAGAAGCAGACATTAAAATGGCGAGATAAAGAGGTGTCATCGATCTCCGTAGGCAGTTCTGCTGGCACTGGAATTAATAGTCTCTTGTTATTCTCATGAATAACATGCGTGGCTGATTCAATTAACAAGCAATATCTCAGCTAATGCTCAAACAGACGAGAAAAAAAATCATTTAAAGCTCAATTTCTGCTGAAACCATTATTCAATTTCAGCGTAAATCTAATCTGTTTGAGAGCGATTGACGTAAAGGTCGGCAGCAAATCGATTTAGCGCGTCATTCTATTGGCATCGGAAACGTAAACATGCTCATCAGTGTGAACATTAGCAGCAGAATTAAGGGAGACGTGTGTAAATGTAGCTTTGGGTTACAACAGCACGGCAAACACGGAAGAAAACAATTTAAAGGAGAGTAGAAGAGAGAAGGAGGAGATTCATTTGATTTCTGACCTGAGAGGCAGATGAAGGTCATGTAGTCTCCCTGACCGCCAGTGGCCAGGAAGGGGATCTTCTTCTTGGTCCTGCGCTTCACCTGCACAGCCACGAGCATCCTCTCGTCGTGGGGTGTGAACACCTCCTTGTTGATGGCCGACTTAGCGCTCATCTCTCTCGTGAGGAGTGGAGCAGGTGGCGAGAAGGTCGAGTGGGGAGGAACGAGAGCCGCTCTTCACTGAGGAGAAGACGAGGGGAGAGAAAAACAACAAATGAAACCAAGGCAGAAATGGCTTTTCTCACTTTCACACAATCAAGAGAACATACCGTCTCACTTGACTCTATGTTATCTGCTCAACCAGTTATTTGGCCTTTTTTGTAAGATATAAAAGTTTCATCCGAAGAAATAGTCACTGTTAAAGCTGTTGACAGGGTGTTCGGAGGATTATCTAAAACCACAAGGACACCGATACTGAAGAGAGATAGTGTGAGCTGCACGGAGGACATCTTCACCTATACTGCACTGGGATGTAACCACACCTATCTGCATGGCCAGAGAGCATTAGATCAGTAGTTACCACAGAGCGAAGGACAAAACCACCTTCAAAGAACATCATAAAAGACATCACCCATCCCGAACACCATCTTCTTAAGCCCCTCAGATCTGTCCTCTGCACACAAACAGCTTCTTTCCCAAAGCTGTGATAACTTCTTTTTACATTTCATAATTTTAATATTTGTACATGTTTCCTTAGTAAATATGTATTACAGACACTGAGGATGACACTGTTCATGATTTTGTTTTGCTTGCAAAGTGACCATAACGTTCTTGAATCTTTTGCCTGGGACCTATAAAGCCATGGAACACTTACGACCCCCCCGTCACAGGCCTCAAGATAGTGTATTTTTCAAATAACTTCTGGTTTCTCACTTCCGTTATCATTTCACCGATGTTTGTTACTCTTTTGGGAGCCTCTGAACCACAGTGCAAGAGGGAAGTGTGTGTGCGTTCTTATTTAAGACACGTCAATTCTTAAGATAAGATAATAAAGACATTGGATATAAAATGACATTGAATGAACAGGAGAATTCATTGCGTTGGAATTGTAAAACTTACGTCTTTTGTGTACACACGACACATACACACACAGCCAATCTCCGACTGGTGCACTCTCTATTGCTCGCAGTGTATTGCACATTAAAGTAATGACAGAGGGAGTGAAGGGTCCCAAGTGGAGAAATGGCTGCATCTCTCTGTGTTACAGCCAGTCTCCATGCTCCATCTCTCTAAATGCTTTGCCAATGTTCTTCTTGGAAGCACTGCCACTTGCAGAAATGAAATGACTTCAGCAGAAACTGTCGAAGAGTACTGGTAAGTCTTACGGATAGGGAGCATCAATCATGTGCTCTACCCTTACAGCCGAAGCCTACTGGTGAAGTTATATTTCTCGGTGACCGCGAACGTGCTTTGAGAGACGCAGCAGAACGTCTGTCTGCGTCACGGAGAACTGGGATTGTGCTTGAGTGCAGGATTCAGTCGTAAAGAAATTGGGTAATTAGATTCCAAATGCTCTCACGAGGACGGGGGGAGCTAAATCATCTCCTCAGCCAAACATATTCGCTTGGGACGCACAAGCACTCGCAACCACACACCACAAAGGGCCGCCCAGATGATCCCGTCCGTCTGTGAGTCTCAGACACTCCACTGCCAGGCGAAGCCGGGGCCAGACTGCAAAACAAGGCCTTCGTCAGATGGGGCTTCATAATAAACAACACAAAAACCCACAAATCAAGTGCTCAGCAAGTAAACAGGGTCGAAGTTTCAGTCGTGATTGTCAAAACGAGCGAAACCTGCAACTTCTCCACACCCAAACTTAGTGGCTGAGCGGCTGTCATTGTTGACTGGTGCTCCTTGTTAGAGTCTGATTCCGTGGAGCCCGAGAGAACGCTTCACCAGCAGGGAACATGAAACCTCTGAAGACAAGAACACTGCTACAATAGAATGCAATCTATTAAACAGCCCTGCAGTCAGAAGTACTTCCATGAGGCAATTATTGTTCAGTTCTGGTGAGTGTATGAGCTCTATGGTAATTTCTAAAGACAGCATTTAGTGGTGGTTTCACACTGAATCGCATTACAGGAACAACGTGAGCTGAATCATTAACGCTCCGACACAGTCACCTGCAGAAATTGAACATTAAGAAAGAGACCGATTTGCCTGTAAAAGCAGAAAATTACAACCTACAGTTGCATTCTATAGTCACATTTAATAACCTAATAATAAGTGCTAATTTTAACCCAGGTTTTTTTTTTTGTCCCTTCTCTGAACAATGCAGAGCAAACCTGAAAGGGCCTTTAAAAGGTCTAGTGTCTAGAAGTTAGATTTTCATTTGGATTAGTGTATAATGGTCTGTACCTAAAACATCAAATGAGTGAATCTTTCATATTCCAACACAATCCACCACTTTGCACGACCATGTTTCTGAAGTAGATCAGAACAAACTGGCTGCAGAGATGGACTTCTATGGTTTTATGTTATTTGAAGGAAACCACAGGTCCTTCAACACACTTGCGAAAAAATGCAGCTTCATAGCTAGATACCATTTAATCCTTCACATTGAAGCTACTTGTTTATTATGGTTACCATGACAAACTCCGTGGATACGCACAACAAACAAAAGAGCCACAACGAAACTATGTGGCTCTTTAGGTTTGAGGACTTGTTGCATATCAATGGCTCAACGCGATTAGACTCAAATTCGAATTTTAAAACTATGTATCACTAGGTACTCACAATGAAGGTCATATATGACAAGGATTATTAGTAATTGTAAAACGTCCACATCTACAGCGTTTGTTTTTCTGCCCTTGTTTCTGTATTCTGTATAAGACGTTTACATCCTTCTTGAATCTGCTCCTTTTCAAACACTCTCCCTTCCTCTCTGCTATTTCAGCAATGCAAAGTTCCACAGTAAACAAAACTCCGGGCCAAAAGCTTGTGGAGAGTAATTAGAAGGGCTAATAAATATGTCTGTTTGGAATTCAAGGGATGTCCAACATCTCAACACGGAGCTAGAAAATAGAGCTTAATTTTCCTGACATTATTGATTTCAAACTAAAAAAAATATTGCACTCAAAAGCATGACAGCTCATTCATGCACATTTTTTAAAGGAGTCTCACGCAAAGTACGAACTGCAAAACTCAGCTTTATGTTTGCATGTCATACTGTGCCGGATCAACAAGCACAAACAGAACAGCACTGAAAAGTACTTGCATCGTGTTCTCTGAATATATAACAAGCTTTTTCAATATTCAGAGGTCAGCTCAGAATGTATTCAGCATTTCCATGTTCACCGGGGAAGGTCGTTTTTAAAGACGTTCTGTGTATCTGAGCTTTCAGACCTTCAACACACTTTGAAGACAACAGGAGCGACAAATATTTTCCCTGTTCAAGAGCAACAGATGACATTCTCCATCATATTATGCAATAACCATCCTACACATACATACATAATACTCATCTGTATTCCTACTCATTTACATGTGCACAGTAACAGTGAACTATACCCCCTCCCCTGGCAATCCATCCTTTAATGTCTCTTTCCCTTCTCCCTCACCCGGGATTGTAACAATGAAGAAACAGAACCAGAAAATCTAAATTAAATGCAGAAAAGTCACAGGTCTTGTTTGTCTCGGCGGAGTTCCTCTCTGTGGAAGCCCTGATCCCTCTCCCCCTCTTCTCCAGCTGAGACGGAAGGCTGCCCACATCTCCCTGCAAGCTGTCACCAGGCATACCCCCCCCTCAGGTGCTCCACCGAAGCATGATGAGAAAGAGGGTTAAGGAGGACGGGGGGATGCGAGGAGAAAACAAGGAGGAGGAGGAAGAGAAGGAAAGACAGGAGCCTGCAGGCACTGAAATGCAGCCAGCTTCCATACATAGCTCAGGGTTTGACTTAGAGCAGTCTTATGCAATGTTCACCATGAGCACTTGTATTGTTGGGAGCCAATGAGCTGCTGCGGCAGTGAGAGCGACGTGTGGATAGTTTACGGCTGCTTATCAGCCCATTTCCAAGCAGAGCCCCTTTCAAAGAACACTTCATTAACTGTGGCTGTGCGTTGCCAAGCAGTCACAAGCACCGGTCGTGCTCACTCGCTTGCGTCCTCCCTCTCGCCCGAGTGTGTTCGCTTGAAATCTGTTCGCTCTGCGCTCCCGGCTCTCCGGAGACCTCATCGGAGGGGGGGGGGGTCTTTGAGTTAGCTGTGCAGCCACTACTTTGAGCGCCAGCAAAGTCCTGAGTCTCCAGCCGGGCTCATGGGCTCACGAGAACCTGGCACCGGAGCTGAAGCAGCGGAGGAGGAGGAGGAGGTGAGGGGTTTAAAAGACAGGAGGAAGAAATGGGCCTTATCATATTGAACTGAGAGAGCTTCTTTGATTTCCTTTGGAGTGAAGTACAAACTCCAAACCAGACTGACACAAGCTAAGTATTCATCTAGGAGGAAATAATCAGGTATTAGAGAAGCTCCAATACCAGTTTTCTCTTCCATATCCCGATGCAGGTGCCGATTTGATTCCAGTGCATTTTAAAAAGGAACAACTTGTTTAATGCGTCTTAACAGCTGTATGCTGTGTGGAGGTGATGATTGCTGTCATTGTTGTTTTGGTCTGGCTCAAATTAAACTTTGAAAAACAACCATATAAGACAATGACTCTGATAGAATGTCTTTTGTTCTCTAGTTTTACAGAGAACTGAAAAAGCACACAAATAACTAAATACGAAACTGAAGTCTTGCCTACGGTGCACGTCAGAGTTTCACTTGGGGCGTTCCAACCTGAAATATCGCCACATCGCTGACATTTTCGTTAACTATGGCTAACGGTGCACAAGGGGAAATCAATAAATAAATTTGCACTTCTATCAAGGTGAAACTGATATACCGGCCGTGGTATTGGATCGTTACATAGATTTACGTACTCGCCGATGCCTGAGCCAGCATATTCAGCAGTATCAGAGGCATTTCCAATGCAGGTATCAGAATCAGAAATCTCAATTATGTATTCTGCTGCTCATGAAGTTGAAATACTGGGAACTGAAGTCACCTAAACATGAATCTGTGAGGAGTTGTGAGGATCAATGCTTTTGAATAATTAAGCTGTTTTCAGGCATGACCTCCGTGTTAAACAACAACAAATCCTTCGCATTATTCAGGCAAGAGGTGGAGCAGCCAGGTGCAGCAGACAGAGGCAGGAACTAACATATTAACTCCACTCAGGAGATCACATGATTTCGGTTACATCACCAGGAATAAGTCATATTATCCTTAACTTAGAATACCTGAGATATTTCATTTTAGAAGCTGCCAGCTTTAGCCTAACCTGCATGTTTCCAGCTCTTTGTTAAACTGTAAATGGGAAAGTGGACTCTGTTTACACATCCAGAATTGTAATACCAGCACAAGAAGGAAAAGTAGTGTCTTGGACTAATGCTAAGAAAACAGTCAAAAACTGTTGTTGGGTTTCATTCAGGAATTTACAATTTTTTTAATTAGCCATCTGAGAACAATCTATCACTTGTATGTTTAGAGAAACGCTCTGAACATTAACACTTTACTTTATTTCCACAGGCCATTATGCAGTACTTTGAGAGACAGACACCTAACATTGAGTAAACATGCACTCCTCTGGTGTGTCAACAAGTGTTATTGCTTAGGGGAAAGACAGTAATATGATAAGTAGTTAGAGTCCGTCTTCCAACAGCAGAGAACAAGAGTAAGAGCAGTGACAGAGCTTTCACTTCAGTTTTAAGGGTGTAGACAAAATCTCAAATACATGAATATGATTTACAAAAATATGGAACACCATGATTTCTGGCAAGATAACAAACTCAAACCGATAATAAAATCCTCCTCTTGAAGCAATTCCTCCTCCGCGTCTATTCCTCCCACTCACTTTTGAACGACTTTCAACTGCACTCTCACAGATATATGAAAGAAGTCAACATTACAGCTGCCTTGAACGCACGTCTTTTATGATGTTGACTCCTCGCCCTGCACAAGGTCCTGGTTTCACAGAATTGCCTCCCACCGTGAACACATCTCCATATATTACATCCCCACAGAGTGATGTCATACAACAGTTTCACTTCTATAGATGGTAGATGTTACCTCTCTTGAAATAATTAAAAGATTACAGCGTCAACCCTGCTGCGTCTGTGGTGTCGAAGTCAGTCTGTGGTCTATTAAAATCTAATCCTAACGTTAGTGCTGCATTTTAACAAGTCAGTGTTTCATTAACAGGTCACTTTAAAGTGTCATGTTTGTTGACAAGTGCCAGTAACACCAAGAAATATATCACACAAATGCAGTTCATGCTGTGGAGAAACTCTAATATTTCATAAGGAAAGCCAATGAAAAAGTGCCAATAATCACAATAGTATTTCTACAATGTACCACTCCAAAACTCCTCTTCTCTCACTGGTAGCTCTTCTTCCAAGCTGGATTGTGAAATACATTAAGACAAAGGGTGTTTTCTCTGAAATTACCTTGTGGAAATTGCGCAACCCAACTATTTTCTACGACAAAGTCAAACAAAACAAGAAGGACCATATGAAAGCTCGTTAGGGCTGAGTAAGACTTCAGACCAGATTTGGCTGTCCACATTTTGAGATGTAAGACCAAATCCCCCCATTGGAACTAACTCAATGTGCATGGCAGGCGGAAAAGCTCATTAGCACAGTTTTCTGCCATCTCTGACATCCAGGAATCTTTAAATATGCCGGACTTCAAATCTGCTCTGCTGTCACAGTACAGTGTTTACGAAGAGGCTACTGGGCAGAACAAGTGGAAACTGGAATTGCAAGGAGAGCATATTTAAATCAGGCCATTGTTAGATATCAGTCCCAGAAATATGACTGATTTTCATCAAGATCCGTGAATTACGCCCTGGGAAATTGGTGAAAATGTTTAAAATATAACCATCTCTTGTAATGTTAAAGGAAATGGTTTTAAAAATGTAATAGATTCTTTCTTGGTCCATGTTCCATCCTTCCACCAAGTTTTGTGGAAACCATTCGGTAGTTTTTGGGGAATCCTGCTGACAAACGGACCAACAGACATGGATGGTAAACAACCTCCTAGGTCACTACAAATAATATCGCCAGGTTTTTGAAATCATAGGAAATTTACAGCAGGTTCACAGCTGCTCTCAATTTCTCTAACTGGTTTTGTGATCGAGACAGGAGGGCATCTGGACCATTGAAGCACTCACAACTTGTTGAGGGTTAAAGACAGGGGATGTTGCACTTTGTTAAGCCTTGAGGAAAACTGTGATTTGTGAATATGGGCTATAAAAAAAGTTACATTTGATTGATCCTCATATCCAATTCAAAATAAAAAGTATTTCATGTGTGCGACTCGAAGCCAGCATCACACTGAAATTACAAGAAAGAAGGATGTCTCATAGAAGAGTACGATCACCATGTTAGTATCCATAACTGGCTTTTTTGCTTATTAAAGCAGTTTGTCTGTACCATGGACTGTTTGTCTGGAAAGTGATGCCAATGCAGAAGTTCCTGAAACTTGTTTTCTCTCCAAGGACCAGCAGACTCAACTTACGATACAGCATGATGTCTACTTTATGATCCAATTTAGAGTAAAACAGTCTAGTACCCTCCAATGGCTGCAGCTCAGTCAGATCCCCCCCCCCTTCACAATATGAAAAGCAACTAATATATATATAACATATTGCAGGGGGGGGGAACAACAATGCCCATGAGAACAAATACTGTCTCACTGAAGTCTATTTTATGTTGCAATCACAAAAGAGACAAAAGCACCATCACAGCACCAGGATAAATAGGACCTTGGTCTTTTCACCTCAAAAAAAATAAAGTATCTGGAACGACCCATCCATTTTCCTGGGTGACTCAGCTGCTACTGAGGATTATATAGTGCCACGGAGGCCCGGTCCATCCATGAATCAATGAACAACCCCAAATGAGCTCATTGTTTATGCCCACCTTATGGCAATAAAACATTTGGGAGGGGCCGAGCAGGAGTTGGTAAACAGAAGGAAAGCAAACGTGGAGCACTTCCCAATAGAGGCGTTCAGCACAAGAGCAGGGATCATTAACAGAGACTCAATAACAGAGCTAGGCCACGGCCCAGGGCATTAACGATACAAAAGTGAAAGTACAGTTCGTCTGCGTGAGGACAAAGGGCAAAGCTCAAAGCAACTGCAGTGCATCAGTGAACATAGACCACGTAATAGATTTAGATGAATGTACCCAGAGCAGAAACATAAACAGCCACGTGTCCGACTTTACAACACAGAGAACACAAGATGTCTGTGAGGCAGATTCCCTGCGGATTGCAAAGCTACGTGTCAGAAACAATGACAGGCAGGTTTTAGTTCCTCTTTTAATTATATGATTCACTGAAGAAACAAGGCTCTTTATGTCTTCATGTCTGCTGTGGCGACAGAAAGGAGCAGAAGTGGGGGTGGTGGTGGTGGTGGGGGACACACAGTGAGGGGGGACCATGCTTGACAGTTTACATTATGCACCTTGTAGTTGGGACACTGAAATATACAGGGAAAAGTATAAACTTATCTTTTAATGGTATTCCGGAGCAAATTAAACCCTGGACTGCTGCATAGGAAGCAGCAATATATTAAATGTAAATAAGAAAGTCAGGAGACGCGAGGGTAAGATTAGGAGACTCTCAAGCTAATCTGCACCAAACCTGCTTCCAGATCCCGGCCTGTCACAGAGATACACCAGAGACGCAGGGTAACAGCTACTCAGAGACACTCGCTTTCAAATACAAGCAGATCCCCCCTTTGAATAATGTCAAAAACTCAAATGGATGTCTCTCAAAATATTTCAGTTATGCAAGTTTTGGTATTGAAAACATCCATTTGACCCCACAGGGGGCTTCTGAGTTAATAGGTAAAAAAACCACAGTTTTAAAACTACGAATGTCAGTCCTACATTTGTAATTAACATTTTTAAGATATAATGTTAACATTCAGTGATCACGTGAGAGAAATATCTGCTGCTGGTTTAAGAGCAAACAGTGATGATACAGGAGAGCTCAACTATTCAAGACAACACCCGTAGATCATGGATCGTGGATCAGGGTGGCAGTTGATCGGGGATTATAATTCTAACTAAATTGCCTAGATATACATTATAATGTCCTCACCTATTCTGTAACACCTCTGTCATACAGCTGTCGTCGTGCTCCCTTCCCCTCTGTTGGACATTATCTCATGTACAAATACTTTAATCATTGATACACCTCCCTTTTTATGTCAGACACTCTATTATCTTATTTTGTCGCTGCATCTATTGCACTTCTGTCCGTCCTGAAGGAGGGATCCCTCATCTGTGGCTCTCTCTGAGATTTCAACCTTTTTATTGGTATAGTTTATCCTGACTCTTGCTGAGAGTCGAGGACGGAGGATTTTGCACCTTGTTAAGCCTTATGAGCCAATTTTTGATTTGTGAATATGGGCTATACAAATAAAATGTCCATATTCTCATGGCATTCCCTGTAATATTTGGACTTCCAAGTTATAAAGGTAGAGTGGTCCTACTCTAACCAGAAGGTTGTGGTTCAATCCCAGTCTTCCCCATCTATATGCTGAAGTGTCCTTGAGCAAGATACTGATCCCTTCTCATAGATGAACTGTATGAATGTGTGTAAATGGGTGAAAAACTATAAAGCGCTAAGTGGTAATCAACAATAGAAAGGCTCCATATAAATTCATACCTTTAAGACCATTTACACTTGTTCTGGTGAAATATTGAAGGATTTATTTTCGGTTTCATTGCTACACACTGTAAAAACGATAAGCTCTGTTTAAACAGGGGGACACGTTTCACCTGAGGGAACACTTCAAAACAAAACAGGTTTCCTAAGGTAAATGAATATCAAGAGTACTTTTTTTTAAAGAAAAGGTAAAAAAAAACGTCTTCATCATAATAGAAATATTTTTAAAAAACGAAAATAAGTCCATAAAGGCTAAATATATGAGGGTTTTATGCAATATTGTCATCAGAAAATAAGACGCCAAAGTTGCCAAAGTGGCTGAAACGTTTTTTGACACAATTTGCGTACAAAGTGAAAACACGCGAAAACAAGCGTCACAATAAAACGTTCCCTGAACTTAGAGTAAAATCCTCCGCATGTCATGTTCTCCTCAGCGGGAGAAGAACCGGAACCCACTCACCGAGGTGTCTCAGCCGCGGTGTCCACGTGTGGAGCTCGGATCCCGAGTTAGTCTCTCCAGCCGCTGTCCCAGTTGTCCCAGTTGTTCCGTGTTGTTGTCTCCGTCAGCGGGGACATGTCTCCCTCAACATCGCCTCCACTGCACTTTGTTTCCTCGACAGGAGCTGGTGTGTGTGTGAGAGCCGCGGGAGGAGAGCTGGTTTCCCCTGTCTCTGCCGAGGGAGACCGTGTGTGTGTGTGTGTGTGAGAGAGTGTGGGTGTGTGTCTGGGAACCTGCTACTGGTTTCTCACACACACACACATACTCACACACTCAGCCGCCAATCACGAGCAGTGTGACACCAGCACGTTGCTGCTGCTCACATCTGCAGCCTCTGTCTGAGTCTCAGTGAGGAGAGGACAGAGGACAGAGGAGAGAAGCTGTGGAAACCAAATGTGCTCATGGGTCAAAGTGAGGAGAAGTAAAAGTGCTTCTAGCTGCGTTTTCTATGGTTTAGAGAGGAATGGTGGCTCTGAAGTGCACGAAACACCGAGACATGTTACACAACTCAGTGGTCAATAAGAGAACACAACGACAAGTAGAAAACCCAATGACAAGTAAAAAAACACAATGACAAGTAAGGGAACAAAAAGTAAAGAAGGATAACCCAACGACAAGTACAAAACACAACAACAAGTACAAAACACAACGACAAGTAAGAAAACACAATGACAAGTAGAAAACACGATGACAACTAAGAAAACATAACGACAAGTAAGAAAACACAATGACAAGTAAGAAAACACAATGACAAGCAGAAAACACGATGACATGCAAGAAAACACAACGACAAGTATACAAAAATATGTACAATTTACAAAACACAACAGCAAATCACAAAACACACACATTTTTTTCTCATTTTCTTATATGCGGCTGTGTTTTTTGATTTGCCGTTGTTTTATATTCTTTGTCATTGTGATTTGCACTTCAGGGCCACCGTACCAAACTTGAAAATACTACGTGATTACTGACTATAACGTTAGTGACACAAGTTCGTATGGGAATACTAACTGCTGAATGAAAATGATGACAGAGTTTAATGATTTGGTCCCTTTAACTGAATATCTCTTTAATATCAACTCAGTGAACATGGTTATCAGAGATCATCATTTAAAGAAGCCTTCAAAATAGATCATTACATTAAAAAAAGCCTTGAATAAAGAAGCAGTTAACCTTACATGTCTCCTAATTAGATAATAACATAATTTAATGTCAAGTAAATACGATATTTCTTAAGCTCACGAGAGAAACAAAAAGCAGCTTCATGTTTTTATACTTGTTTAGACAATTTGTCTATATGCTAACATGCTGAAAAGTTACTTTCAGTACTCAGTGGTGTGTTACAGGACGTAAAGATGCCTGTCCCTGTCACTCAAACGTTGCATAACCTTGACTACAGTAGGCTAATCTCACAATTCTGCATGAACTGTACAATAACAATCATAAAATGACAGACAGACTTGATGAAACTTGCTCCAAGGTTTTGTACCAGTGAATTTCAAGTCCTGGTGGTGAGATCATAGGATTATCATGACGGAAAAATCTGCATCTTGTGGATTGTATTTTTAGTTTCTTTGGCTAAAGCGTAAAATACCTGATCACAGTTGGTGCCCGCTCAACAATATCAATCAACAGTAGAGTCAAAAGAAGATGTAAAGTAGCTTAACGTCTTTGAATGATCTGTTCGGGCAGGTCTTCACTTAAAGAGGTCAATGCAGCGTCTCTAAATCCTCAGGATGACTCAAGGCTCAAATATCTCTGATTATAAGAGGCTTCCCACGATATGACTCCATGAGCTGTAACTGGCTCTGTCCCCAGGGCCGCTGCAGAGGAAAGTTAGCGTCTCTGTGTTCCTTGTTCCGACAGGTCTTCTCTACCTGAGCTTGGTTCTTCTACAGCTCAGCACACGGAGCCGAATCTCCAGCAGCTGTTGACCACCATCTTTCCTTCTACAGCCATGCCAACAGAAATCTGTTCCCCTGGGAATTCACAGACGGAGGCAGCGGAACACTCTCTCTCTCTTTCTCTCTCTCAGTGTGTTTGTGTGTGCGATCGTGTCAGCCGAATGTTTTGCTTGGCTGATTGTGAGTGTTCCGAATTCCCTGCAGAGATCTAATTCCTGATAGATTTGGCTTCATTTACGAGATCCCTCTTCATTTTGATACAGACTTGGACGCCGACGCAGCCTCACTCGAGATAGTTCAAGATAAATGGGCTTCCGTTTCTTTTTTCGCCTAGGGAACTTTGCAGCTGATCACTTGCATTTTGTGTTGTGTTTCGTCATGATTTGTCATGATAACGGCCGGTTACAGTTTACAGCAGATGTCCTTTGGGTCAGTCGAGAACAACAGATCCACTTGTGGCTAACAAGCAGCTGCTTTGTAATCAAATGTGTTTCTTATTTCAAGATTTAACTGAAAACACTTTGAGGTCGTCCGTCTCCATGCGACAGTAATCTGCTACGAACCTCCGTCCTTGTAAGGTGTCGGCTATGGCTCAGGAGGTAGAGCGAGTTGTCCACTAACCAGAGGGTTCGTGGTTCGATGGCCAGACATCCTCTAGTAGTCTGCATGTGGAAATGTACTTGGGCAACATAGTGAAGCCCAAATTGCCCCTGACAACAACAGTGTGAATGATGTTGAACCCATTTTCTACTGGTCAAAAACCCACTTATACCTTCTGACAACTGGCTTCTGTCTGCAGTGGGAATGGACGCGATCGGCAATGGAAACGAGAAACCTGGGTGAACGCTTTAACTTTCCAAGACGTATAAGTGAGAGAGAGACTCAGTTTTTCTTCAGCACCAGGGAATAAATCAGAAAGACAAACTCCTTTACTGGCAATGGGAAGGGAGTCGACCCTTCTTTTGTTTAGAAGGTTAACTCACTTGATAAAAACTTGCCTATACCCGCTTTTTATGGGGTCAAAGAGGTATAAGTCTTTTTTCCATCTATCTATTATCCTTTGAGGCACGTAGGGGGAGCTAGAGCCAACCTTGCTAGCGTATCGTAGGACCAATGTACAGAGACTAACAACCATTTACCCTCAGATTGAGAGTCCAATTAACCTATAATCCCAATCTGCAGGGCAGTACCTGTGGAAACCGCACACAGACATGGGGAGAACATACAAACTCCACACAGAAAGACCCCAGCCAAACCGGGATTGGAACCGGGAACCTTCTACAAGGTTTTATAAATACAGTTAATATATCATGTAAGCAGGACCAGCTGACCATGCCATTTGCTTTTTCACCAACTAGCATCATTACACTGACAACAGCTGTATTCCACACAAAACAACAACATCAGACTTGGACATTGGCACAACAATAATCAAATGTGGATGTTCCTCATTCTTCTCGGGCCCTTGAAGCTTCATCTGGATCACATTACAGCTCGTCTGGCTCAGTGAGTCCACGAGCTGCTCGACCATCTGCTGCAGCATGTGGAAAGAGTTCAATTGAAGAATTTAGATTTGAAAAAAGGTTTGCCGAGTCTTCTGAGACGTTCACCTCCAGACAATGTGCTTTGATTTCCACATACAGCCTCTTCTGCTGTGTGTGTGTGTGTGTGTGTGTGTTTGTAGAGATTTGGATTTAAAGGGGGATGTGTTTTGTTGCTTTGGCCCGGGGGGGCCACGGGGACCGAGCTGCCCTGTAGAAGTAGTGAACTGTATCTCTGTTGCTCCCCTGCACGAGCAAACACTTTCACAGTAATGAGTCACTTTTTCCAGGTGGAGGGGAAAAGAGCAGAATGCCGAAGGGGGGGAAAATGATGCATTACACACACACACACACACACATGTGCAAACACAGAGTGATGCACACCAGCAGAGAGGGTTAAAAGGGCATTAGCTGTTTCCTGCCGGTGCGGTTGGGATTTCAGGCAGTTGAGTCTCTCCAGGGAAACGCCTGCTGATGATGTGTTCTGATGAAAGAGGCGAAACACTGAACCACGTCCGGGTTGTGTATTTGTATGGCAGGGCCGGTCTCGGGCTGCCGAATAAGCGGCCAGCAAACACGTGGAAAGCTCGCAAACAGCTTATTGCTCAATCCAGTCCTGAGGTTGGGCTCTGGATCCATGACACACCACAGAGACGGAAACATCCTCCAGGTTTTAGCTCTCGTGGCCTGAAGTTTCCGAGATGTGTTATAGGATTGGAATCTTTGGGAACGGCGGAGGGGAAAGTAACCAATCGCGGCTCTCCTTGTGGATTGGCCTGAATATTCTATGCAGTGGTCATATGGTCTGACTGGGCTAGTTTTTTTTTAACACCACGCCAAATTTACACAATGGTTGAGCTACTCCTTTAATGTTGAAGAGCAATTCTCTGGAGCACCTTTGTTTCCCATGACCTTGAGCACACGTAATTATGAAAAGTGTGTCTTCCAATTGTTCTCTTTTGAGTTTCCATAAGCTTTTTGAAAAACGTAATAATAATACACTTTGATATCATGTGTACCTGCTTGTGGCAGTGTCGCCCATACACTGTATAGAAAGATGGACGACATGACGTCTCCTCAAAATTGAAGCCAAATATTATTGGACGCCATCTGCTGGCCGGCTGCAGTATAGGAGATAAATCCTGCCTCCTCCGTGTTAATCGATGGGCTCTGGACCACACTAAAATATCAAAGAACACTTCAAAAGATTTTTCCCATATATGGTTTCTGTCATTTACATACATATATGTATAATAAGTCCATTGGCCTAGAATGATTCCATGTTTTTGAATCTGTCACTTTAGTCTTTAAAGTATTTTTGTCTTGCTTTGTTTTTGATTCTATCGTTCCTACTACTTCCTGTTGTTGTTGTTCTTTTCCTGATTGACTCAACTCATACATCCCTTTCCTTTTATACACGTTTCAATTCTGTCTTAGGTATTTGGCGATATATAAAACCTTAGAATCATGTCGGTAATCTAAAAAGCATCTGTGGGGTTGAGGGGTTAACCAGTGACTTCTCTCTGAGTCCATCACTGCAGCACTCCCACAGAAAGCAAGAGCTCTACCTGGTGTTTCTCCCCCTTTTCCTCCCTCTCTCTGGGCGCCCCCCCCCCCCCCATTCTATCCCTCATCCGAAAATCCTGGAAAACATAAACATCCTTCCTGCCTGTGACATCACTCCCGGAGCAGTGCGCGCTGGCTGGATTAGGGAGAAGGAGTTGCCTCAGTCCCCGTGGCGAGCAGCGTAAACATGGAGATCTGACGATGGAGGAATGGAACGGTGCGAGGGAACCTTTGCTCCGACCCACCAGCTGCCTCTCTTCTCCCCCAAATGGCCAGATGGCCGCCAGACACTCACACACCCCAATATACTTCATCGCCACTTTTTTCTCCCTCCGTCTCTCTGCTGCACTTATCAAACATTGCATTCATGTGGTTTGATATTTACTCTTCACAGTGTGAAGCATGAAACACACACATATCACACACTGGTTATACAGAACTGCACTAGGGGGGGAAAACATGTCTTTTTGTGGTTGAGCTGACATGCATACATTACTTCAAAAGGGGACTGTGTGTGTGTGTGTGTGTGTGTGTGTGTGTGTGTGTGTGTGTGTTGTTGCATGTTTTTATTTGAGCTTTCATTGCAAGACTCTCTGTGTTCCAAGTGGAGAAAATCAAACATGTGTGCGTGTGCAAATCAAACATGTGTTTGATTTTCTGTCATTTGTGTTTGTGTTGGTTTGTGGTTTCTCGGTAACTTCGTGGAACTCTGCACATTCAGGGAGGTGGGACTGTGGTTATATGAGGAGGGGGCAGTGGCGGATCTAGAATGTTTCTAAATAAGGGGCCAGACAGGGCCCCTCTGTGTAAATCCACAATGTACATATGTCCAACATCGATACACGATTCCTTGTTTACTGATTGATCTATAGCAAAGCCTCACATCATTTAATATATTGAGAAATTTCTAATTATTCATGAAAAAGCATAGTATATTATTGTTTGTATTGTAAGTAAGTGACTTGTTTATTGTAATAATAAAAAAAGACTGCTGGGAGGAGAGGTGCACTCTGGGGGTCTATCAGTGCCCCCTGGTCCCACCCCTGGTCTGGCCCCTGGGAGGAGGTCATTTGAAACCAATCGTTTCAGGTTCACTTGTCAAGTAAGAGGATCAGCGTGTGTGTGAGGGTGTGTGTGTGTGTGTGTGTGTGTGTGTGTGCACATTTCACATTATCGAACCAGGTCAAGTGTAACAATCCACTTTGATAATATTTGAGAGGCGTAAAAACTGAAATTACAAATACCTCAGATCTGGTATTGATTTAACTTGCACGTATCCTGATAGAATATCTCTCACATGAGGCCACTGAACGATCCTGTTAGATTCACCAGAAGCTGGATAAACGAAATTTTCTGGAATGCACTTCCAGAAATCATGTTCTTTTTTTTTTTTCAAGCAGAATTGGGTTCAGTGTAGCGCGGAAATACAAATAAGATTTCTCTCTTCAGCAGAACCAGTTTTCACAGCCGTTTTCTGAAGCCATGTCTTCATTTATTTTTTACACTGAGTGATTCTGGGTCAATAGTTGTAACAAGGATTCATCTGATTAGACAAGATGATCTGTCACATGATGGGAATCAGGCACATGACCTATATGAGACACTGCTGGAACAGAGGCGCCTGTCGTTTCTTTTAAAATCATCTTTTCCTAACTTCTCAAATGGACATGGCTTTTGAAATCTTTTCAAGTGTGGATTAAGGGATCTGTCATTGGAACATTTCTGTGCCAGCAGCAGCCACTTTAATTGTCTTTGAAGCAAATATTAACCATCCATCATGTGAACGCCAGCCAGCCTCAAGTAACCGCTTTCAAACTCTGATCAATCATAGCTGCTTTGACAATTCAGAAAATATGGCAAAGAAAGTTGTTCTGAGTCAGTTTTTGAGTTGTGCATTATTAATAAAAGAGATTGTTGTTGAGCCGGTGACGTATTTAGTTTTAATATGTATACAAAAATCAATATTTAATCACATTTAGACGGATGGTTTCTGAGGGAAAGAGGGAGGTTTCGCTAATGCAACAATATTAATGTGTTTAAGTGATCTGGTTGGTCAAGGTTTTGTCTTTTTCTTGAAGTAAACCATCTCAAAAATGTAACTTCTTCTCTCCCACTCTAACCTGGTAGAAGTTCTTCCTATTAATTGTGATCTCGGGACTCAACTACTGTGACAAATTTTGTCTCTCTGGCATAAATCAAGTGAGGCTCTTGCCTCCAACTGGTTCAGAGCCCAGCAGCTCAGCTTCTTACTGGTTTTAATCGACAAAGTCACATCAGAAGGATCCTGGCTTCTCTCAATCGCTGGCTCCCTGCTCGGTTTGGAATTGATTTGAAGATTTTACTGATCACTTTCTAAGCCCACCTGGTCTGGCCCCGAACTAAACAGCAGAGAGGCTGAGGCCCCGGATCAGAGCCGTCTAAGGTGGGAGCCTTCTGGTCGTCCCACAATCGAGACCCCAGTCTAAAGATAAACATCCATCAGGGTCCCTCGGCTTTGGAACGACCCGCTTGGGCTGGTGAGACTTGCAGATTCAGTCACTTCTTTTAAATCACTTATTAAAACCCTTTTTTACAGACTTGCCTAAATGTGATGTCATCTTTTAAACTTTTTATTGTTTTATTGCTTTTATTCTTTTTATTGGTACTTAATTACTTTTATATAATGTCAACTTTTTATTGTGTTTGCGTGATACTGACTTCTAATTGCTTCTATTTCTTAACGGTTTTCATTAATTCATTTAATTCCCTCTGTCTGCTTTGTCTGTCAAAGCACTTTTTCCGATTTCACATAACAGATTGTCACAGTATGAAATCGGTGCCAATGCAGTTAACACAACATCTATACAACTGACTGTAAGAGCTCATTCTCTACATCTGGGGTGTTATGAAAAGGCCATTTTTGAAGTGAAAATGGTAAACACATAAACCCTCGTAGTGTAAGCCCTACATCTGTTTCACTACAGACTACAAAGGGAAATACCAAGTGGAATAGAAAACAGGGAGATGTGTCTCTCAGCCTGACGTCTCTGTTTCCTCCTCGCCTGCTGTTACACATCATGCCAACACTGAAGAAACATTTAATCTCACTGCTCCCACAGGCGGCAGCTTATATGGTTTCGGGAGTGAAAACAGGATTTTCAGAGGAAGAAACCCGTCCTGAAGCAGAGTGAATCCTCTGGGGTGAGCTGAAGTCAGATTTCTGAGCAACTCGCCGGGTAGAAGACTCTCTAATGGAGCCACACGCCATTAAACACCACAAACTATATCCATCTCCATCGGGGCAGTCAGACAGCTGGTGTGATAGATGTGTGGGGGAGTGGGTGGTTGTGTGTCGTGTGTGGTAGTCCTCAATGTACCAAGTAACCTCTGTTACAATAGCGGGTTCAGACCCCATGTCTCAGTCATATTGAAGAATACGACCCCTTCACTTTCTTCAGCTTCATTGGTCGATGAATGATTGAAAATGTCGGAGCCTTGTCGGGAAACAGATGCTATTTCCATGTATCAGTCAGAGTTGGTTATAACCTTTGAGCATCCATCCATCCATCCATCCATCCATCCATCCATCCATCCATCCATCCATCCACCCAACCAACCATCCATCCATCCATCCATCCATCCATCCATCCATCCATCCATCCATCCATCCATCCATCCATCCATCCATCCATCAACCAATCTATCCATCCATCCATCCATCCATCCATCCATATATCCATCCATCCATCCATCCATCCATCCATCCATCCATCCATCCATATATCCATCCATCCATCCATCCATCCATCCATCCATCCATCCATCCATCCATCCATCCATCCATCCATCCATCCATCCATCCACCTATCCATCATCCATCCATCCATCATCCATCCATCCATCTATCCATCCATCCATATATCCATTCATCCATCCATCCATCCATCCATCCATCCATCCATCCATCCATCCATCCATCCATCCATCCATCCATCCATCCATCCATCCATCCATCAATCCATCCATCCATCCATCTATCCATCCATTATCCAGCCATCTATCCCTCCACCCATTCACCTGTCCACCCGTCCGCCTATCCATCCATCCATCCACCCATCCATGCCTTGCCTATACCACTTATCCTTCTGAGGGTCACAGGGGCAGCTGGGCATTGACAAACAGAGAGAGTATCACAGGGTTCACATTCATACCCACAGTCAGTTTAGAGTCTCCAGTTTACCCATCCCCAATCTACGTCCCTGGACTGTGGGAGGAACCCGGAGTTCCTGGTGAAAATCTGAATTTAAGACACAGAAAGACCTCGGCAAGTCGTGTCTCCACTGTCCTCTCTCTCCTGTCCCTGCTGCTCTGCCAGTAAACCCACTCCCTCTCTTCCCTTTGTTTCCTTTGGTTGGCAGATAACAGTCAATAGCAGCTAAATTGGCAGATCAATGAACGTGCACCTCTGGGTCACTCAAAAAGCCAAGAATCCAATTTTATTTCAAGTTCAATTTGGTCTTTTTACTGTCGCTGGACCAGCGGTGTCACTCTGAGACAATGTCTCACTCGTAACGCCGTAGAGAAGCACACAGGGGGCTCGGAGAGATCGAGATTAACACAGACCTGTTTCCTATTAAGTCGGGGAACAATTTGAGGCAAACGTAATAAAAGCAAATGGATGGAACTGAAGATGAAGGCGCCAATGAGGTTCTGATATGTGGTGTAGCTTGTGGATCCACGGGGATCAATTTATAAACAGTTAAATTATCTGAGTATCTGCCACGGAGCCAGCTTAATTGAAAGTTGCCCCTGGTGTCCCATTTCAGCCTCTGTTTGCTCTTTATTTCCTCTTTTTAAAGTTGGATTCCATATTGAGTTTTGTCATGTTATGATTCGGATGAAATATCTCCCCTGGATTTGTTTCCTTCTTGTAGGAAAACTCAGCAGCTTCATGCTCCCATCGTGCACCAGGCAGTGACAGGTTCTTTAACCACCACGTAAAGCAAACAACAAAGGAACCTGACACTCGGTCTGTTTGTATTCCATAACAACGTCAGGCCTCTAAATTGCATTAACTCTGCAGAAAAACTGGATTTCGCCAAACACAACAGGTTTTAGTGAGTGATGCAAATTACCCAATTTTGTGCAACAGTGCTTAAAGCCAGAGATCCCCCACCACGGGGAGAAGTGCATTACTTTAGAAGACTCCACAGCAAATAGCCCAAGAGAAGATTCAACTTGAATTTGTTATGTGAGCTGGAATACACAACATCTGTAGCTGTAACTTCACACACACACTAACAAACGCCTGTGTGCTTATACTAGCGCATGGATAAATGACCGTGCAATTCTTGCGTGCCGCACAAAGTGATGATCTTAGCATCTTGGCTCATAACAGTCCCATCTCATCTCTTTAAACAACATGTGACGTGACCTCATCAGCTGAGAGGACACCCTGCGGATCGGCTCAGAGACTTTAATGACATGCTTCGGATTTCTGCAGCGGCACGCGTGATGTCCCAGACTGTAAGGCAGGAGTAACAGAGAGGATGACCTCAGGCTTCCCTGATACTCCAGGTGCAGCAGCGCAGAATGTTGTTTACGGATTCCACTGTTTCAGGTTTCATACGAAGAAAAGAACACATGAGGGATCGTCTCTGGAGAAGATGGAGATGGAGTCAGGGAGAAGAACGTCATGACGATAACTTGTTTGTAAACTTTTCTTCCTGAAATAGAAACTGAAAGCTCTTGACCTGTTACATCTGTTAACAAATGTCACTGACATGACTTAATTAATGGTTAAATTGGACATGATTTTCTGGGCGCATAAAACTGTTTGTTCTAGGCTTTGAACCAAAGAGAACTTTTTTTTTAAAATTCCAGATCCATGTTTTCCTGGAGCCTTCAGGCTCAGTTTAGCAGCTCCAGAGTAGAACTGATGACATCAAGATAAGAGTCCTGGCTCTCGTCTGTGTTCAGCCCAGACTGAGCCTTTTCCACTGAAACATATTTAAACTGAACCGTCCGAGATGATGAGAAGAACATATGTGAGGTTTTTTAAGGTAGGGATGGGAAAACAAAGAGGTCAAACACACAGACTCTACTTAGGGAAGGGACTGGAAATCATCAAAACGATTTATTTTTGCTGTTTATGGCAAATAAATACAACTTTTAATATCCGAGTAAGAATCCAAAATGGTTTGACTTGCAAAACTCTCATGAGGGGATGAATGCAGCAAACACATCCAGCCTCTTAGTAATTAAAGTGATTCCCATTTGCTATTTATTACAAACCCAAATACCCAAGGCTCTCAATTATGCTGAGAAGAACTTTTACGTAGAAAATTTAAATTATGGCTTTTGATTAAAGTAGATATATTGGAGCGTTTCTTGCAACCAAAGTAAATTAAAGAGAAACAGTGACTCAAAACCTCTCAAGACTTAAGGTCTGCATCAAGTGGTAACTATGACCTCACTCAGTGGTTTGTGAACAGCCGCTTGGAAGCCTCCATATGTGTTTATACCAGTCTGTAATATACAGTGTCCATCCATGACAACTTCAAGGTGCTTTGAGCTAAATGCTAACAGGAGGACGCTTAAATGTTCCCAATGCTAACATGACTTGAAGAACCAAATGTTTAACATGTTTTCACAATTTTTGTTTAGCATGCAAGTACGCTCACAATCACTTATTAGTACAAGTGAGGCTGACGTGAATGTTTGAAGAAGATGAAGGAGCGTCACAGTCATTTAAACTCATCTTGACAGGAACATCTCTACATCAAATGTCATCAAAATCGAATCATTTGATGAGACATTTCACACATAACCTCACGGTGGATCTAGAGAAAATGACAATCATTGAGATTTAACATCAGGGGACCATGAACGTACTTTAAAATAAAATCTGGTGGGGATCAATCGAGCAGCTGTTGAGATACTTGGGTCTGGAGCAAAGCGGTGGATGGACGGACAGACCAACATGTCCGTCCCCAGAGAAACCAGCAGGATCTCATCTCTTTCTGTCATCATGACAGCAGCAGCTTTCACCTGCAGCTGCTATGATGTGAACTGCGAAAATTACCTCCTGACAGTTGGTGACAGTGGAGAGAGAGAATGTCTTTTAAAAAGCAGTTGTTCCTCGACAAGGTCAGAAAGTCTGAAGGGAATAAGAGTGAGATTCTTCAAGGAAGATTTCAATCTGCACTTCAGCTGCCGTGTCTGACATTGTCTTTAAAGCTCTGCTCACTGCAGGAGAGAGAATGTGAGATAGAGACAATACCAGTGACTGTACTGGTGGTGAACGTCAGGAACAAGGAGATCAACGTTTCCTTGAATCTGAACAATGTTTACCCAGGAAGCTGCAGTTGAATGGTTCCCGGAACTTTGCTCCTGGTCCTTTGCAACTTCTTTTATGTTTTCACTTCGTGCATTTTAATTGTTTGTGAGCAGCACAATTTACATCAGGTCTCCTCCCACATTTCCACATCAAAGCCTCCATCCACCTCCGTCCTCCAGAGGTCTCTGAGGAATTCCTCGTCTCTAGGTGGAGCTAGAGTCCCTCAGAAATATTTGCTGTACAGGGAGCATTAAAAGAGGTTTTAAAGGAACAGTAGAGCAGCTTTTCAAAATCATATTGATGGTTCACTGACCTGGAATCAGGAGAACGGTGACTCTTTCATTCCTCCTCCTCCTCCCCCTGAACACCAGCTCTCGCTCTATGTAACAGTTTAGATTCCAGGAATCAGGCCCAAGTTCAAGAGCGACGTCGAAGAGTAGATCAGTCAAGTAGCGTTAAGTCAGTTATATCTAGCTTTTATGTCCTTCTTTAAAATATGAGCAACTCTAACAATGCTTTGGTGGATGCAGTGGCAGCTCCTCTGATTCATGGGTGATGTCCACTGGTCAGTTGTGTTTCAGTTGAGTGAGTGTTACTGGGCAGTCAGAGCTCCAGTCAAAGGTTGATAGGCTCCACATGAAATCCACTATTTGATTTTTGACCAGATTTTCTACACATTTTGGAATTGCTGTCAAAGGAGCTGAGTCGGTGTTTATTTCGATAACAGAAATATGTAAACTGTTCAAGATGCTCGCCGACACATTTCCTCTTCCGACAGATTTCCAGAGTCTAAATATCTAAACAAATTGGCCAATCAGAGCAGACATACCAGTAGAGGGTTTCTCCTGATGAGACAACATGTTGAATGTGAGCCCGTAGGGTAAACTCACAACCGTTAGACTCCCGATCATGAGATAACAAGTTGTTAAGTTATTTGCTCGGACACAGAGCATCAATCACCACGTGTGGCTGCAGAGGGCGCTGTTGCTCTGTAGTGTTGCTTTAATATTGTGGCTGCAGGGTGAACAGGGGACCTCGTTCGAAAGCTTCCTTGAAAGTTACTCCTGTCAAACACAACAGTGTAAGTGTTGTACTGAGACTCGTCTTCAGGAAGAGGAGGATGTTGATGCAGAGCTCAGTTTTCATTGCTCCCACTGCAACACTGGTCTGATCTGAGACGTGACTGGGAGCTGCAGATATCTGTGTGTCAGCTGAAACTGAGACAATACTTATAGGAACTGATAAATCTAAATATAAGATGCACAAGAGATAGTGGACGTTCCAGCAAAGACTGTCGGGTTCTTATTGCACCAACAAGGGAGAAGAGATATTGTTCTTTAATGCAGAGACACTAATGTCTTTTCTAAATGACACTGCAGTGGACATCAGGGGGCGGAAGCAGCCACTGCCATATACCAGCTGCTCAGCAGGGGACAGCACTAATATGTGCCACGTCAACTGTGTGTGTGTGTGTGTGTGTGTGTGTGTGTGTGTGTGTGAGTCTGCGAATAGACAGCCTGTCTGCAGGCGGCTCTGATCTCATCTCCTCCTCAATCTGCCGCTCAGTCGGTGATGGGACGACAGGTAAACATGTCAGATCTGGAGAAGTTTGGACAGCAGTAAGGATGAGGCCTCAGAGGGAGAGAGCACAGGGGAGGAAGGTGGTTAAACACTGCCCTCTGATGGACACACATAACCAGTGCACACACTATAGATACAGTATATACACGTTTATAAAATAAATAGATTTTAATTTTGCCATTTTTAAAACTAGATTTCAGACTGATCTCTACAAAAGGTCTAGCTCATCTCTGATATCTGTAACTGTTTGGTGTAATTTCTCTAAACTACCATAGCTTCATTTTCATCATAAAACTTTGATACATTTTACTACAATTTTGCACAAGTTGATGGAGCAAGACTCTTGTCACCTGCGTCACGTTTTTATACGTCTTCAGCCACATCTCCTGGATTTAAAAAGTGGATTGTACCTCATCTGACAACTGGTAGTGGTGCGTAGACATAACAGAAACCGAGGTGCAGCCGTGGCCAGTCGATTGTAAATCTCAAATTAGATATTTAAGCGTATCTTACACGGACTGTCAGATATCACTCAGTGGGGGTCACTGAACGTGGCTTAAAGTGTATAATAAACACCAGATAACACCCTGTTTAAATAAAAATTACTTTATTATTTTTTAAAATAAATGCATTTTTACAGTCAGAAAACAGAGCAGCAGGACATGCACTGCTGCTCCCGACACTGGAGGCGAACAAACACATCAGAGAACAAAGACGAGGCTTGATGTTCCTCCCAACTTCATTTTTGGTGATTCGTCTCAAACTCCTTCATCCTTCATATGGACAATTATTAAATGGCACACTTCGGTTGTGACACAATATCAGACGAATAGGTGAAGTACTTCAACAACAAAAAAAAGGCACAGAGCAAATTAAATTTGCACGTAAAGTTTCACCGTCGGTCGAAAGAATGAGCGTAAAATGCGACTCTGGGCCACAGGTGGTCGGAGAGAAGGCAGAAAATCAATAAAATTAAGCAGTTATACAAGAAAACAAAGAACAAATTGAGAAGGCATACGTATCTGTATTTTAGAAAAAAAAAATATATGTACTCGACAAACATCTTCATCAAATCTGGAGTTTGAGACTAGTGTTATCTTCATATATAATCATATATATCTTCATCTGAAAACCCGGTAAGACCACAACATGAGCAGGCACGGTTCTGAATACTACACGTTGACAGATGACACCCCACTCTTTCTTTTTTTTTTCCCGAAAGGAAAAACTTCCAACCCACCCCCCACCCCCCCAAAGCAGAAAGAAAACTGTACAATTTCTATAAAATGTTTGTGTTTTTACATTAGTTACAAAAAAAATAATACTTTACTGACTGATCCTTCATAACTGAGAACAGGAGAAAAGAAAAAACATTTTGCATATTCATTCTTCAAACTCAGTGACCTTTTGCTGGTGTGTAATGATAAAAATAAGAATAACAACAGCAATATTAATACTATACGGTGTGAGAGACAGAAAGGCGAGAAGAGGAAAAAGGTGGCAGAGGGGAGCGATGCCCCCTTGTGTTATGTAGTGTCAATGCACAGAGCAATGAGATGTCAGGGCTTTTAAATGTGGATGTAATCGAACGCATGATAATCCTTAATTTTCAAATGCAGCCAAAAACACACGTATGGATAAATGTTAATGCACATTATTTCTAAATCTGCACTTGCAGGTCAGGAGAGGAAAGAACGTGGCCTAAGAGACGAGCTGAAGGTTGGAGAAAGGGAGTGGACGCTTTGAAAAATCACTGCCAATAGGATGAGATGTTTTAAAACTCATTAATCTACCCCACCAGCAAACGTGTTTCATCCTCCGTGGATGAAAGTCTGGTTCTAGTACATGGACGACACAGACACGGCCACTCGCTATGAAGAGGAGATGAACATCTCAACCCGATTTACAGAAAACGCAGATATTGCATATTTAACAGGGACCGTCAGAGAGTTCGTGAAGTGAAAGAACATCTAGTCCGACATTTCAAGTGAGACCTACAGGCAGTAAACCTGAAGATCTTTGCTCAAACACCCTAGGGACAAAAGACTGAACGACCACAAGGAGCCGACTGATGGTTTCTAAACTTACACTTTCCAGGTCACATGACGAGGAAAGAACATAAACGTAGTGGACATGTTGACAAATCATTTAGCTTCTTGGGTGTTTAAATATTAAAAAACAAGGATAAAAACCTATCGATGGGATGAGACACTTTAAACGCACACTGACAACTTTAGTGATTAGTGTTTATAAAAATGTGTTTTGAGAAAACACTAAATGTCGCGAACATGAGAATAAATGACTTTTTAGATGGAGCTATTTTTGCTGTTCAACTCGTGGAGGTTCGTTTGAAACACAGACTTTATATAAAGATGGTCGACATGCTCAAAAGGATCTTGATCGCCCCCTGGTGGTTGGCGGCAGTATAAGTTAGTGGATGGGACATGGATTAAAATAGGTTGTTTTAGGTAGTTCTTATCACGCATGCTCGTTGAAGTGTTTTAATGAGTTATTTGATGCTATAAAAATGGGTTGAAACGTCATGATTGTGATTGGTTGAGCGCGTGCATCAGCAGGACCTCGACGCCTCAGCTCCATAACAACCACTACTGCCCAGACTCCGGCTCCAATCAAGTCATAAGTGCAAGACGGCCGCATTTTAGATATCTGAGCTTAATTGTTGTACAATGGGAGGAAGCGGCGAGGCGACGTCCATCTTTATTTTCCAGATTTTAAACAAACGGGACGCTCGTTACAGTGCACTGAGCTGTAGTGTTTCCAGACATGCTCACTAGCAGCAGTCCGTTAAATACAAAAAACTAAACTGAGGCTCTCAGTGTCGCACCGGTCAGAGAACACGATGAAAGTTCGTAGGAGAGACTCTCTCCGGCTGTGGAGACACAGACATCGAAAGAAAAAAAGGACATTTAAAAAAAAAAGCAGCTTATTCAAAATCAGGACTGTGTAGTGTAGAAGTGCTTTCACGTGACTTCATAGAGATTAAACCCTTCATAGAGCGGATAGGATGTACGCTGCTGTTTACAGACCCCCCCCCCCCCCCCATCAGACTCTGAGGAAGTCCGTGTTTTAGGATAAATAATTAGATATGACTGTGGGCATCTGTGGCACTAAAATGTTTAAACGACAGTTTGACGTCAGCTCTTTAGTCCTGTTCTAGAAGAGAAAGAGGAAAAGACAAAAGAGTGAAGAGGAAGAAAGAAAATCAAAGGATCTTTGGGATTAAATTTGGTGTTTGATTGGTGTTTAAAGGGAAGTCATGGACGTGAAGTTGATGGCCGTCGGTCCAGGAGGAGGAGGAGGAGGAGGAGGAGGAGGAGGAGGAAGGGGGTCGTAGTTAAACAGGCTTCTGCTCAACCACAGGAGTTTAAGTTCAAAGTTCGTCTGAACTGATTCAACCACAATTTAGTGTTAGAACAAGTGACCTCGTCGGCAAAACAACAGAGAACACGGTTGTCGGCATGGCAACGGTTGCTGCTCTGGACTCTTCAGCACAGCTCCAAAAAAAACTTTAAAAAGTAGAATAAAATAAACCCATACAACGTGGCTCCACTCCCCCCGCTCCCCTCCTGGCCCACAATCGTTGACCCTGGCTTGTTCGGGGGGTGGGGGGGGGGTGCAGCTCAGACCCAGCCGCTGGTCAGCTTATAGAACATCTCCTCGTCTAGAGACTCGTTCTGGTCCTTGGCGCGCGTGGACAGGAAGATGTAGCCGCCGATGAACTCGTGGACGACCTTGCAGTCGACCTCGGCGCAGATGAACGACAGGCTCGGCTCGTCGGCGAATTCCACCGTCACCTGTGTATAGAGCGAAGCGGGTCACATCAGACATTCTGTGTCACATCCTCACAGATATTAATGATACCTGTCGTGCTGATTTGGAATGCTAATCCACCACACGGTCACTTTTTATATCTTCCTACCATCTTGATCTCCCAGTTGACGTTCCACTGCTTCATGTTGCTGAAGCGCCAGGTCTTGATGGCGTCTCCGGTGCCGCCGTCCATCCGGATCAAACGGTTGTAGGTGATGCCGATCAGCTCCTCCCTCTTTCCTCCCTGGAACCTGCAGAGAAATAGTTTGAAAAAGAAGTTGGCGAATGAAAATGTGAAAATGACCCAATGAGTCTGTGTCAGGACGTAAAACTGAATGAGTGCTTAATGGAGATTAAATTATAAAGTGAGTTTAGTAATTTATTGAACTTCTGTCGGGCTCTGACAAAACTTACTTTGCGAGGAAGTGAGTCATTCCGAACTCGGGGAGCGACTGCCACGCCTGGATGAAACGCATCTTGGCCTCGATGAGACTCATCTGGGCCACGTTCTGGTGGGCCTCCAGGATCCGGCCTGAAATCTAACAAAGCACACAATCACACACATTACACCCACAATATCTCGGTGTGTTCCCCCCCACCTGAGTCACTACAAACACTGACCCATTCCCCAAAGTAAACAAATGTTTCCCAATCACCAGAAAATCGCCACATTTGAAACCACCCAATACACCCCCATCCTCACACCCGCTGTATAAACAAGCTGAGGCCGACTGCACAGAGCCATCAGCACACACAGTGTCAACAGATAAACCAGAGAGGTGTCACAAGTCTACACACAGCTAGAAATCAGACACACACTTATGAATTCATGAGCACCTGGGGATCCAGACTACGGTTAAAAAGCAAAGAGAAGTGTTTAGTCTGTGTTAATGTGCATGCATGCGTGTATTCATGTCCTTAAGTCCTTTTCTTTTGTCCTTAACTTATTCAAGTTATAATTCACCCAACATGAGGATTCTGACTTCTCTGTCTTAAGACACACTGCTGATTACTTTCTGAATCAAATCAAAGAGTTATGCACGAGAACGCAGCTTTTCCCTTCTCGAGTTGAGCTCAACGTTTCACTTTAACAACATTCCAATTAAATAATTAAAGTAATTATTGAGCTTCACTGTGATGGATCACTTACCTTCAGCAAGTGTCTAGTCTCTGCTTTTTATATTAAAAAGCATGAATTAAAATCCGTATCAGCCTGCAGGGTAAGAAACTTTCCAAAACACATTAAAACTAAGTAATAACTTGTGGTGTGGTTTGATAAATGGTCGGTGGAAATGAATTTCTTATGAACCATCACTACTTGTCCCTTCCATGTAATGTAATAAGACATAAAACACAGCAGTGACGCCCCGATCTCACATCGATAGAGTTAAATGTCATTTTTCTGTCTTATGTCACCAGGAAAACTTGAGAGAAGATACAGAAAACTATAAAGAAGGTTTCTTATTATTCTACTGTATCGGCCACTATGACTACCTCCAATGTTTCCCACACAGACTTTACTTGGGCTGAATGCACAGGTGGATCAATGGCTGTCAGATGTATTCGGTGACACATCTTGGAAGTTCTTTCACAGAATGTGATCATTTAATTCATGGTAAACCTTCCATTGCTCTAACCCTCCTGTTCAAGCATCTTTGTAAAGCAAAGGTTTATCTGCTTATTGTGTAATTATGTTCTCAGACATCAGTAATAACAAGTCTCTGCATTGCTGGATCCAAGACTCAAGAGTCTATTCAGTGCACAAATCTTTACCTCGGCTTCAAATCTGCAGCAGCGCCGCTTAATCTATGTCTCCTTTGTCAGCCTGGTGATGGATTTTTATCTTTCTTTCAGCGCCAAATACTTTGCATCTTACTTTTGTATATTTAATTTACATACGCACAAACACTGGAACTCTTGTTTTGAAAAACCCAGATAGAAAGACCTTTATACTGTTTTAAAAAAAAATATGGATAAATGGAGGGGAGGGTTGGGTTATTCTGGATCTGTGAAATAAATTATTTTAATTTAAATATAAATTCAGTTCATTTTAAAATGTGAAAGGTCACACTTATTTCCAGTTTGTCAAATGTTAAATACCATTTCCCATATTCACCAGCTACCAACACAAGTATAATTCTGATCTGTGGGAAACACTGACTTCCTACAACTACTTCTCTGGTAAAGTGACGAGCTCAGAGCTAAGACAATCATGCACATATCTAAGGTTTGCTCGGCACCCAGTGGACACACAGCTCAACTTACCAGGTCCCTGATATAGCCTGGCTGAGGAGGGAGAGGTGGGGATGGAAGGAAGATGCAGAGGAATGAAGGAGATGCATAGAGAAAAAGACAGAGTGGATAAAGAGAACAAGCAGATAAGATAAATGTTGAGGGAGGAAAAAGGCAAAATAACAAGTAGACAATAACTGTATAAAAAAAGAAAATAAGAAGTTGGAAGAGGAGGGTTTGGCATGTCATGCAGTGTTTGGCCACAAGAGGGATGTGTAGCAGCAATAACACAGTGTACAATCATGAGATTTTTTTTTAAAGGGAGAAAGTAGAACAACATTTGTGTATCGGATTCATATATTTCAGGACTACATAGTTACTGTTTATTCTTTATAGACTTTAACATTGGGTCATTATAGGAATCACACATCTTCTCTGCAATTCCTCTTTCATCCACAAGATGGTGATATATACCAAGCAACACACTTTGGGAGCACCAATATGAAGGAGTGCCATGTCTCCAAGCTCCAAATGATTATTATTGTGCCTTTATCATTCGTTTTTTCTCATGTAAATGTACAGATCTGATCATCATGGCAAAGTGTACACTATGTGTGTGTGTGTGTATGTCCTTGTGTGTGTGTGTGTGTGTGAGTGTGTGTGTGTGTGTGTGTGTATCCGCTGGGAGCTGCAGCCCGGAAGTCCCCCCGGACAAATCCTACCACAGAAAGTCCAGTTTGAGGGAGGTGGGGCGGGGTCACAGCTGACTGAGAGCTAACGGGCTTTTCCCAGACACTTTTCCCGCGCAGCATTCCCAGGAAGGGCTCATTTCCTGCTGCCTCACACCAACTGCATGAGTATGTGTGTACATGCACATACTGTACTTAATGCCACCATACTTTCATGTTGTGCCTGGGGACACCCGCTATCAGACTGGGGTAAGAAGAAGATATTGGACTTGAGCCAGAAAGAACCACAGACACACACCCTGCTGGGGTCATTCTCTAGTCCACGTCCTGCCTCCTGTTCAATCTGGCCTCGGGTTCCAGGCAATGAATTAAGCCAAAGAGGTTTATATTCCTTATTTGTCTAAGTATAAAACACTGACATACGATATGACTGGAGTCTTCTTTTCAAAACTGGGTCAGTAAACAGTGAACTGTGATATTTGAGCAGCTTATCGTTGTAAGGAATTTGTTAGTTTTCAACAATAACAACTCCCATTAGGACTTGATAACACGCATATGGTTCACAGGAGCTTTAACTCTTGAATGCACACAAATGTAGTATTCCTTCATCTCACTGAAGTGATGAGCTCCTCAAATATTTGATCAGGAAATCAGGTTTCAGCTTTTCAGCAAAAAAATAAACTAATGATTAAAAAAATCTATAATATTGGTTCCAACTATATTAAAAGGGTTGTCTAACAGGAGACATATAGAAAGAGGGCAAACTGAAGCCACATTTGGTATTTGGATAATTCAAACTTTTAACTTTAACACGTTTCCTGTATGACAAAGTATCAAAGAAATGAGAAGCACTGGTGTTTTACTCGTCTAGTACCGAAGGTGTCTGCTGGAATCCTCTCTCTCCTGTATTATCAGTCACTGATTTTGTATATAAATCCTAGTCTAGATCCTTGTGGTGCATCATTTCTCAATCATTTTCCATTCTTCTCTAATCTTTCCTCCCTTTCTGGACAATCATTACAATTCTGACCATTTCTGAGTCATTACCTAATGTACCAACATCTCTCCTACCCCCTTGCAATGTTCTACTTTTCTACGATGACTTAAATAAAACCAGGCTGAGTGAGTAAGCTAATGCGAGCAGACCCCTCCCTCTCTTCCTCATCTAACACTGTCATGGGGCTCGTGTACTCAGCTGTTCCAGTGCACACACACCAGCCTGTTGCTTGCATGCAAATCTGCTGAGCACATTGCAGAGTTTACCTAACGCCTACAAAGATTCATTCTCAGTGTTTGAATGTTACACCTGGTTATTAGGATGTTTGCTACTGACAGCTGCTTATAGTCACTTCTTCCTTAAAAAAGACAAATAAATGAAATTGTCTTGTCTTGGGATCTCTTCGCTATAAGCCCTTTTGTCTACAAGCACAATGACTGGGAGCTGAGGTTAAGTATCTGTTTCAGTCTGACATGAGCAGCTCCACTGTGTGCTGCCCTGAGTGGTTTGGATGACTGCTGTCCTGGTTTCCCCTCGGACAGGGAGGGGTGGGGAGGAGGAGCAGAAGGAAGAGGAGGAGGAAATGTAAAGGAGGGGGAGTAGAGGAGAGGCTGCATTCCATCGCAAGACAACCCTGATGCCAGGAGGCGCCCATCTGGGAAGCATCAAACGCTGCTCGGTCTAACTCCACAAGCAACTCATCAAACAAGTAAACAGCCTCCCAGAAAACACACATGACGACAGATAAGATGTCGGAAATTGCGTGACAGCTCCCGATAGAAACGCTTACCTGCTTGTTCTTGTACTTCTTCAGGTAGCGCGGCGACACCAGGCATTCTGGGTTGATGTCGGTGGTGATCGGCTCAATGAACTGAGGGTCGGGGTTCATGTGCTGCATCTTCAGGAAGGACAGAATGTTCTGGACCTCCAGGTTGTAAGAGCTGTCAGCCATGGTCTTCCCTTTGGAGGCCAAACGGCACGCGGCCATCCAGTGGGCGTACTGCTTCTCCTGAAGATGAAAAAATCAAACAACGCTTATGATCAAAAACCCGACAAACCATGAGAAACTGTCATAAAGGGTGGATCAATGTCAAGTCTTACTGTGTCACACCGAAGCCAGATCTCGTTCATGCCATCAGCCACAGGGATTAGCAGCTTGATGTTGAATTTCTGACCCGAGATGTTAACATCTGGAGTTACCTCACAACCTACACATGTGAAACCATAGTGCAGAGGAAAAATGGGTCAAAGGTCACGCCCATTCAGAAAGAAAGCATACTTGCAGTGGAAAAATAAAGCATTAAATTCTTGTATGGGTGTGAAGTGATTTAAGCTGCTTTCAGACAAGCACTGAATTCTGGAAAATCTCCTAATATTCTCCTGAGGGGCCGTATGTGAATGAGAGGGTTCGGACCTCCACCTCTGGAGAAAGTCCGGACCTCATTGTGACATTCTCTGGAGTGTCTGAAAACAGCTTTTATTTTGTTGTTTCTATGTAAATTGTATGAGCGTCTGCACCTCTTAGATTCATTTGTAGAGCAGGTGTCCCGTGCGCCTCCTCTTTACTCTTGTAACAGGAAATTGTGATATCCTTGAATGTGCACCAGTACTGCTTATAGCCCTTCAGCGTCAGCTTCTTGGGTCTGGAAAATATGCAAGAGACAGAGGGAAACATGTCATACTTCAGATGGAAAAAACAACAACTTGCTCTTATTGTTAATGGGGGACAGGAGATCATAAGTGAGGACAAAGAGGGAGGAGGAGTGGGAGGAAGGGGCTGTTCTCCAGTGCAGAGTCAGCGAGGTGAACAGGAAAGGAGCCAGCGTTGGACATGAACATTAATGGAAAACCATTAAAGAGGAAATGCCTCTCGATATCGTCCTCCCCCTTTATGGTTTAGACATTTTATGAGACAACCACCCCAGGGGCCACCTGCCTGTCAGCAAAGACCTACAGCCAAAAATGATTGTGGTTCAAAATATGCTCGGTCCAACTGTAATCACTTAGAAAAAGAAAGAACGAAACTGCAAGCTCAGCCTGCAAATGTCCTCTGGCAAACAACCTGGTCTATTACACTGATGCAAAACAGGCAAGGCTGCTAGTATTTAGCCAGGAGATGCTATTTCCTCTAATAGATTCAACATCTTTTGGACAAACTAAATCATTGCACACACACTCATACACAGTTGTTACACACAGGGAGTTTTTGATAACTTTGAAAGTGAATGTGGACTTACTTGAAAACTTTGACGTAGTCAGCTAGCTCAGGAATAGATGTGATATCACCCTGGAAGGAAAGGAGACATTTTAGTTAAAACACAGAACATTTTAATTGACAAGAATAAGAGAGTGGTTCAAATCAAAACAATGACTCCAGGATCAACGTTGTTCATTTTCAATGTCATTACTCAGGGGAATATTCTAAAGAAAACACTTGTTGCGTAATATCTCAGAGCTCAGTTTCCTCTGATAAGCTGTATAAACTTAATTCTCACAGTGAAGGACATTGTTAATTCCCCCTCCCCTGGGTCAGTGTGCAGTGTTGACGCAGGTTTATGCTCCTGTTTAATGAGACTTATGAAAGGAGACTTCATCAGAGTGAAGTAGAGAAACAAAGTGAATAAAAAGCCCAGTGCAAGAGGCTATTTCCTCCAGTGCATGTGATGATGTGGCAGTGTCGTCGTACCAGTGTGTTGGACGTCTTCCCTCCTTCCAACGTGATCTCCAGGTCTGACAGGGCTGCATCCACCTCGTCCACCTCCTTCTCACTGTTGTTCATGTGGTTGTCTGAAGCCATGATTGACAGTTTGTTGATGTGGTACTGACGGAAGAGAGAAAATGCACCAGTTACACCCATTTTCTGCATTAAACCAGGGTTTGTACAAGTTAAATGAACTGACAAACAAACATGATATATTGGGACGAGTGGCGGTGATATTTCTACAATTCTACACACATAGACTTGCACATGAAACAGTCACATACACAGAAATGTAAGAATATTTATTACAGTCTTCCTTTCAGACACACACGTGCAATATGTACTTTACTGGAAGAGAGTTGTAGCAAAAGTCTGAAGTACTATGGAAAATGGTTTCACGTTTATTATCCTCACAGCACAACTAAAACCTAAACTCTTCCAGTTACAAAAAGTTTCTATCCAACAGATAACTGGAAGCCTTCCAGAAGAAAAAGAGAAACAGCCTCAGTCAGCAACGGACTGAGGCTGTTGCAGAAATACTAGCAAATGTTAGCTACAGTTTTGATTTCCTGCAATGTGTGCGACTGGGGCACAAACAATACAACTTTGCATTATAAAAGGGAACTGGTCTCGGCAATTACCATTTCAATAGTGAAAGGCTATGTTGGCATTTATGTTAGCAAATAATGCCACTGTGCAGCATTGAGTTCAGGAGCGATGGGACAATGTCCTTAAAGATGAGAAGACTAGTTTCAAGAAGAGAATAAAGTGCTTGGTGGTGATGATTCACTAACAGAAATAGTTTAGACGATTTAGACAATATGTTCTCAGTAACTATAACAGCCTCGTGAATCGTTTTTTACTGGGAACACATGTGCAACTGGGCCAATAGCATGTGATAAGAGACAGTGTGCTCTTTTAACAATGGAGAGAGCAATTCATCAAGATGGGACTCATTACTGAAAAACCCGCCTGTGGCTTCCTCTTACCGTGAGTCACAGATACTAAATACAACTTGTTGACAAATGGTATTTATAATGTCAACCCATCACCAACCCCCCACCAATATATGAATGAACAGCTGTCGAGCAGATGAGAGAAACAGAGACAAGAGTTTGACAGAGATATGTGAGGCTTTAGTCAGCTAAGGTTACAGAATGTGGGACAAAGGGCCCTCGATGAACCTCCATGCTTTCAAAGTGTGGGGCTTGCTTCCTGTTTGTGTGTATAAATGGCTGAACCCGACTGTTTATCTACTGAGATACAAAGTACAACCTGTGCCCTATGTTTCTCCAGTGGGCAGAGTGACTCTGAGGTCGATTACTGTTCTCGGCTAATGATCTATGTTCGGCCGAAGAGACACTTCCAGGTGATGGCACAGTAGCACAGGCCAGCTACATGCTGGAAGTGGACAATCATCGCTCTTTATTTAGACCCTGTGTATCCACTCTGGACGGTGAAACAGTAGCCCACTCCACCCAACTGAAATATAGTAGTAGCTCCCTAACAGACAGGTAGCAACAGTGTAGTAGATCAGCATCTCTCTGAGGAAATGAAAGAAGAAACTAGTTAAGTGTAATTATAACCAGCCTGATGAGACACACCTAACACCTCAGAGTGTAAAAGGGCTTTTAGAGGCATGTGAGCAGGTCTGTCTGGGACACAGTGTCATGATGGGGTGGGTGGTCTGGGCTGCAGCGCTGGGTCCCGGGACCGAGATGCTCTATAATTACCCCGGGGGTGAGGACAGGATGGCGTCCTCTGGTCTTGGCACCGACAGTTTATGAGGGTCAGAAATAGCAGGGGCACCAACCCCAGATTGAAGGGGGCAACCCGAGGGGGCAAAGGTGCTCACATCTGCATATCACTTCCACTGATCCCCTTTAAAGCCACTTGTTGTCATTTCACTTTCCTCTGATCGTACTTTAAACTTGTCTCATAAGAGAAAGTTTGTCTGATGCCGTGACTGTCCAGGGCAGAGCAACTCAGTGTGAGTGGCTACAGCAAGGTGGCCCTGAGGTTGGCAGAAATGACTTGGTCACATGAAGCTAAAAGCCTCAGCAGAGAATACAGTGAAGAATACAGCTCTGTTGTTACTTACTAGATACCAACAAGGATGCTAATGAAAATAAGAATATCTAATTTCTTCTTCATTGCACTGTTTCTAGGAATCAAAGTGACTTCACTCTGTTGAGCTAAGTAAGGTAAGTCCATTAAAGGTACTTGTAATTAATTATTCATTAAAGATTTTTGGTTTAAAAGCCCAATTACTCATTTTTCCATTGACTAAGTCAGAAATAAATGGAATTGATTGATATCAAAGCATCGTGATGAGTCCATTGGGAATCTGTGCGATAATCCCCCTATTGACTCCTTCTGCAAGACAGTGAAATGGCCAAGTTTTAGTATGCATGCAGCAGCAGGGCTGGCAGCCATATGGCTCAGCTCTGGGCTGGAAGCCCATTCCGTTTATTAGCTTGCGGTTGAGAAGGAAATTTGCCCATTGGCCGATGAAGAGAAGTGTACAAATCTTCAAATTTCAGACCCTGACTAAACACTGCTGAAACAGGAAAAAAATAGGATCAGGGAAGGACACAAACATGCTGAGTCGTCCTACCTGCAGGGCAGCAAACATCATCATTTCCTCCTCCGTGCACTCGATTTCCTCCAACAGGATGGCCCACTTGGACTGTTCATAGAGCTGGTTCACTCGGATGGCATCATACTGTGGGCACGCACAAATAAAGAGTAAACAAACTAACGCTGTCTCACAGTCCGATACACACAGGACGTCAGTAAATCTGGTGATGCAATATTTCACGGTTGTATGTGTTATATTCTACCCTGATTTTGAACTTCGAATGTTAGTCTTAGATGGTCAGGGTCAGTATGATGTCATATTTTATATATTATACTGCAAAATACACAGGTTAAAAGTCTATCAGTATGGAATGTTTTCAGCAGACTGTAAGGTTAAGTTGTTGTGCTTTGTCTGTGGGACGTACCTTAGGGTTGAGGTCAAAGAAACTGTGGTATTTGAACCTCAGCAGCAGCACCTCATTCTCCTTTACATCCTGCTCCATCAGAGATCTGGATGAGTCCAACCACCTGTGCAGACAGTGAATGAGCTGCTTAGAATTTGTCTTTTAAAACACTTTCTTTCTGGAAGAGATGCGGCCGCTTGCAACTGTTTTGATCAATTGAAAAACTTAAACCAGTCTAACCAAAGGGCCAAACCACTGAGCAGAGTTCATCTCACCCCTGGTTGATTTTGGCTTTGTCCAGCAGCGACTGGGGCTTGTACATTTTCGCCAGGATGTCTGGTGAGGAGATTGGCTGGCTGACGGCGAGGATGCTGGGATTTCCCTCGGACAAGGGGCTGTCCCCGAACCAGGCAGAGGTGGGCGACAGCGGACTTCCGTCCCTGGAGTCGTAGGTGGGGGTCATTGTCTTACTGTACAAGCCCGGACTGGAGTAGATGCTCCCTGGAAACACAGAGCAATCAATCAGTTCTTGTAGTGCAAAGAATACACGCAAAGTATTTATTAAATAAACATAATTTTGACTTTTTGCTTAAGACAATCCAATTAGGTGTACGATCACAAATAGTTTATTAAAAACAGCTATGGGATAAAATGGTGAACACCTTCCAAAAAGCACACACACACACACACACACACACATACACTTGCAGCCTATAGCCAGGCCAGCTAGCAGTCAACAACAACCATGTGACTACGAGCCCACACTTTGCAGATGAGTGACTTCAACCATCCATGTCCTCCTGCTGATGGTGGGATTGATGTGGATCAGCATGCAGATGATGCACTACATGATCGGGGTCACCCGCTTACTCACAGTCAAAAAACCTGCAGGAATGCACCGCACACAGCAAACTACTGCACAACGTGCTGCAGAGAGGAGAGAAGGAACGCACAGATGTGGGAGGAGGATGCCTGGATTACAATAAGATGTAACTGTAAAGTCAAATCCTCAGGAAATTGTCTAAATATTTTTAAATGTGGATTTTCCAATACATATGAGGTTTATTGCAAATATACCACTTGTTTTTTAATCTTGGCTTTTGCCTCCAAACAAAAGCAGGACACCAATGTGAAGTTATCTGCATTTCCTGTTGGCGGCTCCTTGTGGAGTATTTTTGGCCCCACACCCCCCGCTCCCTCTCTCCCCCTGTAGGGCTCAGGTCAAGAAGCAACACTGGCTAAACCACTAAATCCCTTCTGAAATCAGGAAGTGGGCTTGGCTTGTGTCTGTGAGTGTGTACATGTGTGTTTGTGTTTGCAAGCTGAGGTCATGAGAACAGGGTGCAGACTATGGCCACCCATCCCTTGCGGGGGAAGGCTTTATTCAGTGACTCTTTAAAGGGTTTTCCCCCTGATGCTGAGTTCATCGGGTCAGGGAGAGTTCTCCCATCTCCCGTTGGGGCTCCTCAGGAATCCCAAATATTCAGAGACACCATGTATAAGGTGAAGGCTGGCAGCCCACTGAACAACACAACTGGTCCTCCTCCATCCTGTTTACTGACTCTCCAATACAAACGAAACTACAAAAAGAATGTCAACATGACTTGACTTCCTAATGCTCCCACACTGGGGATTTGTAGAGGGCTTAGATGGAAGGAGCTGGACCACCATGGGCTGTTAAGACGAGAAGTAAACCAAGAGAGGGTTGAAAAATAATGAGATGTGTCTCTGGTGGTTTCGATTTTTATAAGAAAGTTTTTGTGTGGGCTGCACTAACGAATGAACAGTGGTGGACCAATAAGAATCTTGGACTAAATGTATAGCAAAAACCATACTGTATATAAAGATGGACAACGGGTCTCAGCTTCTTCTGCTTTACGAGAATGTTACTAATATGTCCTAAATGAGGGTGCGGTCATGTTGCTCTTTCGACATCATTTGGAGCCAGAAGCTGCGCAGTAGTGATCATAGCATAGATCAGCGTTAAAAGGTCCCATCAAAACAAGAGCTTGACCAATCGTGAGTAGGGTTTGGTACCAAAATCTGGTGCCAATTGCGCACCAGTTTCTTTAAGGCAAGTACCTATCGGATTGAATCCCACTGCAAATTTTGGTGCATCATTTTGGTGCCTGAGCAGCATGTAAAGTTAGCCTACAGTCAGCTAGCAGCTACCACAACAAAAATATGGTATTAATTTTTGCTGTTAGCAGACCTGGAGTAGCTGTTATGAAAAAGTGAGCTTTGAACCAATTTCGAAGGAGAGGCAGTCTTTACATCATGTGACCTTTCAAACCAGCTGACTTCCTCTAGAGGAGAGGTCAGGTGACTCGGCCGCTAGTCCCAAAGGTTACAGATGTCATGTGACCTCAACACTGTGGCTGTGGGAGGGGGTTGGAGGGTAGATAAGAAGGCGGGAGGCAAGGGTGAGGAAGCAGTGTTGAAGAGCAAAAGGACAGGGGGAGAGGAAAGCTTACCTTTGACAGGTCCGATGTATACTATCTCAGAGGCTAGGATGAAAAGAGAAAGAGTAAGAGAAAGGAGGACAGGAAAGGAAGCAGGGGGACGAAGGAATGGAAAAAAAACATCAAGTGGACAGATTTGAGACAAACTCGACAAGGGCGGTGAGGACACAGAGGAGAAAAGACAAAAAAAATAGAGAAATAGGAGAATGCCAACTGCTAGCCTCAGAGCGGATGACTCAGTTTGCCCTCTTTGCAGAGGGAGAACACCCTGGCATGACTAGCGAGGTTCTGTCGTTTTCCATCCACGTGTTCTTTGCCATCCAGCGCAGAGCAACTGATTGGAAGCCCAAGCAAGACGCTGGTCAGTGTGACCCAGCCCTGCATGTTATTAACAGCAGCACAAATATAAAGTGCTGGGAGACATAGTGGATCTCAGGCTGAGTCAAATAGCAGCTGAGGATTAGTAACATGGCTTTTTCTCCCAGAATTACCAGTTCTGTGGGAACTTGACACGAGCGTGCGGACAGACAAGGGACACCCAGTTTCCAAAATGGTACTTTTAAAGACAGAGATTGAGGTTATGGAAAAGGATTGCCAGTCTTAAAGTAGAAATAATTAGTCACCATCTATGTCAAGAGATGTGAGGTCAGTGTCACCTCACTGTACAGTTGCACATCCTCTTTACTGCATGTGTCCGAGCTGTGAAATTGTTATTTTTCTGTTTTGACAACAATGCCAGTTCCATGCGTCGGTTTTGGGAGAAAATATTATTACCTCCACCAAGGAGGGAACAAATCAGGCACATTTGGGGACAGATATCCGAGTGTGTTCAGTATAGTATTTCATAGTAGATCACTGGGATTCTGATTGAATCGCTGCCTCTGTGAAAAACTTGTGATTCCTATCAAGAGACCCGAGCTGAGAGGTCAGCCCTTCCCCACAAGGGACACAACAACGCCTTTCAACTTGGCCAGGAAATACACTTTCTGACTGCAGCATGTGACTGATCTGATGGATAGGATGACAGTAAGTGTGTGGGTGAAGTGACAGTGAACAAATGCTGCACATTCCTGATGGAACTGTTATTTTTGCACCACCTAGTATTGAGACCACAGTTGCCCAATGGGGAAAAAATGTATCCACAATAGAGGCATCAACACAGCACACCCATGAAATGTAATGGTGCAACTTTGGGTGTGACTATCATGAGCTGTGTCCATAAAAATGAACTGTAAAAGAAAAAGAGTGAATAAGAGCGCTGCTTTTAAGCCTTTTCCATCACTCATATTTCTATACATGGTCATTTACAGTGAATTTAAATTTGCACATCAGCAGTATTAGCCTTTCTTTACTGAAGGGAATTGTGAGGGTTCACCAAGTTCAAAGTAACAGCTTAGGCCTTTTCCCACTCACGAGTGTCTATATGCACGTTGAGCTGGGTCTAAGGAGAAAGAAAACAGACTCGAGGCCAGAGCAGAGCGTACAAAGAGTCCCATTCACCCTGTCTCATAGAGTTTGCAGTTTTGCTCAATGCTAACTCTGTGACAGCGGTGTACCCTGTTTTGTTCTGCCCCTCTCGGCTCACATGGTCGTAACCCTCCCAATAGCGACAGAAGGAGGGAGGAGTGGCTGGAGTATATGCAGTCGTGCAGAGTGGTTTGGGTTTAAAATGGCAGCGTGACCAACTATGCGTGGAATCTCAACCATTCTTCGTCCTCCCTGCCAAGGAGCAGGAAGCCCAGGCTGCAGATCCCATGCAGGCCTCAAACTTACACATTCATATTTGGTCATTAGAGGCAGGCTGCAGAAATCTGGAGTTTTCTTAGCGGGTTGTTTTGAACCACAAGTGCAATCAAACAAAATAAAAGAGTGGAAGATGCTCTGTAGCAGCCAGTGGAACCGGTTATTCAACCCCTGCTGCTTGAGGGAAATTAGATTATTGTTTTTCAAAATATACAAAAATGAAACCTATAATTACTTCATAGGAGATCTGAACTTAACGACCTGATTCCTCTGACTTAGATTTCTATAAATTCACCATTTTAATCTCAGCAGAACTGGCACTTGTCTCATTTTTCTTCACTGCTGAATAACCTTTAAATTATATTCTTCCTTCCTCATATTCAGCTGGAAAATACTGCAGCAAGTGGTTTGAAGCCAGGCGTGCTTCATCTCCACATTAGTGACGGAGTAACTGTCCATCAACACACCTGATCCCGGGGTTAACAGTGGACCCTCCAGCTCAAGATCATCCTCCTCTGCCTCCTCCAGCTTTTTCTTCTTCTTCTTAGGATCACGGGGCTTACGCAGTAGAGAAAGCTCCTCTGGGTGGCGAATATCTGGAGAGGGAGAGAGAAAGAAAGTTCACTTAAAGTTACATAAAAATAACCTTGAATAACAATGAAGCAAAAGCAATCTGGACACCAAGATGGGCAGGGTTTAAGGTTAGAATCCTACTTAAAGCATATACCTATTTATATGTTGTTCAACTACAGGCCTCATATAAACCACACAACCTCTTGCATGGGCTTTAAATGCATAGAACTATTATTATGAGTGAATACAAAGACGCTAAAGAAACTTAAACTGAAATGTGTTGAGAGGCAAAAAAAGGGAGAAGGAGTAAGAGAAAGCAATGGGATGAAGGAGATGGGCAAGAAAAGAGCTGAGCAAAAGAGGGGTGGAAAATTGCAAATCCCTTCTCTCTGGGCCACAACAAATCTTTCTTTAACTGTATCCAATCTCCAACCGAGACACATGCCAGACACAACCTGGATCATTCTTCTCACACACATGAAACCAGAACCAGGGGGAAGAGAGCGCAGCTTTCACAAAGACAGAACAAAACTGATGGTCCTCAGATAGTATAAATTAAATAAACACCCACGACTTAACTCTGCGTGCGTAAAGAGTCGTGTGCAAGATCCCGATCAGAAAATAAGATACCGCACTGAAGATAATGACTAAAACAGAGTAGCCTCTCTCCCCCGACTTCTCTCCCCTCTCCTCCCTCCTACCCTGGAGCTCGGAGGCCAGGGAGCCATCACTCAGCGGCAGCTATGACGTTTTATGATGAGTTTGGGACGGCTCTGATGTAGTGGGTGAGACAGTCAGAAAGTGTCAGAACCAGGAGACATGCGGCTATAGTCTAGAAGCTTTAGGAACATCTGGATCCTCAGCTGGATCTGGTTTTGTCAAAGATTCCATGTGAATTAAGGAGTGAGCCGATATCCGAGATTCTTATTTCATTATTTTCACTTTGTTTTACACAAGAATGTTAAAAAAATAAAAGGTTTTTCTCTGAGATCAGTTGAAATAAACCTCTCTTCATTTTCTAAAGATTAAGAATTGACAAGGTGTTGCAGAATAATAATAATAATAATAATAATAAGGGCCATTAATTAAAAAAATAGTTGCTGAGGGCCGGTGGGGGAAAGCAGAAACGTGTGAGGGGAGAGAGCGAACGTCTTGGCTTGGTGAGAGATCTTGTTTGGTTTGTGTAACTAAAGCAAAAGCATTCCAGGAGTTTTAAGAACTACCAGATGGGAGCTCACCCTCTCTGTTCGTCTCTCGCTGAATCCCTCTTCCCTCCTCCCTCATTCTTGCTCCGCTGCAGTGGTGGAGTGCAATCCCTGTGCCCTTATACAGCCATGTGAGTTGAAGGCATGCTGCCGAGCTTCAGGCCCGCGGAGCTGTGCAAGCAGCCTAATACACACAGTGGAGTGTGTATCAAATTGTGTATGTACACAGGGCTCCTGTCTTTTGTTGGGGCATTACAGAGGCATGTGGTATTCTACTACAAAGTTGCTTTAATTGTTCATACATATGACCTCATGGTCCACACTGGAAGTACAGTATGAGCCATCTACAGAACAAGCTGACCAGTGTAATAAGTGATAACAACAGGGTTTCTGCCGCTTTCAACAAGTTCAATTTAAGAGTATTTAATACCATAATGAAATCAATTTAAGGCCTATGTCAAGTACGACAGATATGAAGGAATATCAAAGTCCCAGAATTGAGGATAAGGTGAAGTAGCTGAGTTTAGAATAATACTCGAAATGCCACGTTAACTTCGACACTACAGGCAGAGACAGTAGGTATTCATAATCTTTCCCACAACTAAACGACAGCTCCACATTTGTCTTGGTTGCAGTTTAATTATGGTGCTGTAAATGTAAGCCTAAAACTCAGATTACTGAATTTTAGAATGTTTTTAGACTGTGTAAATACATTTTATACATAAAAATAGAAAGTATTTCAATGATACTGTAGCTTCCTAACATTGACAAATATTATAACCATCTATAGATCAAACGTGTGGCTCAAAAGCACCTCAATTTTGGTCACAAAGACTTTTCAACCAATTACTCAGTTTGATGAAAAAACAGTCCATTATCAGAGGAGAAAATTAAAACACTATTGTTTCCGTAAAATCAATATTTTAGACCCATTTACTAGATTGCTGTGCCCCAGTTTGTGGGAAAGAGGGAAGATACGGTAGATAAATTGACAGATGTACTTATCACTCCTATGAAAGGAATGAAGGTGTAACGGATGTATCCTGACGCACAAACACCATCCAAAATATAAGAAGACAAAAACAATATTAAAACGCTGCACTAGACAGGAAACAGCCAGTTTCTGCTGACATAGTCGAGCTCAGAATTGTATGTTTATAGAGACAATTTAGGGAAATTGCGAACTGGTGGGAAAGACTGCTCCTGCACCAACTGCATACTTGTGGCCAGTGTCAGGAGGACGAGGAAGAGTGAGTGATGGTTCAAGTGCACTGCAAAAGCTTGGTCGACTTCCATTAGCAGAAATGACACCTTTGACAATACGACCCCCCCAATCCTCCATCCTGCAGACTCCAGGCCGGGAGCCAGAGGAGAGGGGGGTTGAACTGGAGCCAGCTGGGCTCGCAGGACCTACTCCTCGGAACACATGATTCACTGCAGTGAGTAAGGCCAGCCGCAGAAGAATCACAAACACCGTCACAGTCTAATTTTACAGCACTGAGGTTTACAGTACAAACAGATGGAGACCCTACATGGACAAAGAAATTATAGAGGAGAGATTTCATCAACTATTTTTCCCCTTTGCACATTTCTTGCTGATTCAAAGAGGCACTCGCTGGAATGATCAATACTGTGGAACAATAAATTTGTCATTTGTTCCAGGAAAGACACAATAAAACCAGGGCTAAGAAATGACTGGCATATTCTGGGTCTAAACCGAAACAGACAACGATTTTTTTAACGTTTAAGGAATTCAGCTTGTGATGAAGTGCAGTGAGGTCAGATGTTTGGCATCTGAGCTGAGTCAAGTGATGCTTTGATTTAATGCAATAACATGAGACAGACGTCACAGACCAGTATTTGTGTTTTTCAGTCCAACTTTAAGGACAAACGATAACAGGAATTGGCATCTGAGGAGTCTTTCATTTATCAGACTGGATGCTGAAAAGGTGCTAAAAGGCCTTTCAGAAAGAACAATAATGCACTTTCATTTAGGAACCGGAGCAGAGGACACACCGCACTCCTCCTGTGTTATGACAACAGTGGCTTGGGCCAGTCAAGCAGACCACAGGGCTGATGTGCCATAAATCTGTTGGACCAAGACGATGGAGCAGCAGTGCCACACATTGAGAAAGGTTTCTGGAGGACAGCGCGCAGTGAGCAAACACTTCCCGACTGTCAAACTCATCCTCCTGTGCCCTCTGTGTTCATCCCTGCTACCTCCACTTGCAGAGAAGTCACAGTAGCGTTGCTGCCCCTGCTATTTTCCACCGAACGCTTTGGTGCCTCAGGTTTCCAACAAATGGTAGCAAAGCAGTTCTTACCAAAAAACACACAGTGCTTAAGTGGAACAGCCTGATTCCTGTTACCCTGAAGTGGTGCTTCGCAGAGAGCAGCAGCCTCATTTTGTAATGCCTCGAGTCCCAGGTCCACAGTCATGTGTTAGTCAGTTTGTGAAGAGTACATTTTGTGTGCTGTCCCACAGGAAGAGAAAAAAAAAAGCCTTCTGTTAGAGGGAGGACGTGTGTGCGAGTGTGGAAGTGAGTCCAGGTTGTCTAGACAGGAGAAGCTTATGTCTGACTATGAGTCTTCACTTGGCAAATCGTTGTTTAGAAAAGCCAGAAGATCCAATTCATTGCAGACATGACTTTATGTAACTCATTCTGCATTTCATAGCTGAAATTATTAGTTGATTATTGGATGTTTTGACAACAATCACTCTTTTTATAAAATAATATAATTAATCAAGCAAAAGATCATTATATTTGTACATTCTGACTTTTTGTATGCGAGTATCCATGGCTGTTCTGTATTTTAGAAAGTTGTCAAATAAAAATTAGGGGTTTACGGCCATTGAGACAAAACAAGCCCTGTTAATATCTGATTTCTGACATGAACTGAACTCCGGATATTTTCTTGAAATCTTCCAGAGGTGCTGTTTATGAGAATCCAAATGTCATAGTCAGTTACTCCAGACATTTTCCAGAACTTTTCCTGCCAGTCACCTAGTAAGATGTCAGGTAAATGTCAGAGTGAGCCCATGTGAGAATACAGCAGGGAAATGGCGTTAATAACTTAACAAAAAAAAAAAAGAATACAAATATCTCAGGATGAAGAAGAGGTGCCACACACGTAGAAGATGCAGACAAAGATGTCAACATGAAAAACCCTAGAGCTTTTCTACAGGGTTTCAAGTGGCACCATTGCACAACAAATTCAGAAACATCTGAAGGCAAAAAAATTTGGATGCAGAGAATTCTCTGAATTGTCAGAGTTCATTCGTTATCATAATGTTATCTTGCAAATAAAAATGGAAAAGCCCAAATTCCTTAACCGTAACTATCTTGTAAGCAGAGCAGCACAGGACGTAGGAACTGCCAAATGGAGACAGAGGTCGGAACAGGAGTGAAACTGAGTGATTTTCATCTGTTACAGTAAATTGACCTTTCGCACAGTCCTCCTCATTCCCAGCCGGGCCAGATGGACTGTGTCTGTGTCAGGACCCAGCTGCTATGGACATGGGAGAAGTGCAGCAGTGATAATTGGTTTTATGCTTTTAACTTGGGAGTGTTATGTTGATTTTATATGCTTTGGTCCTGTATGGGAAGCGCACTGACATAATCTAAGTTGTGCTAAAGAGAAAATAGAAAGTTTGAGGTAGAAACATAGTGGATTGTTTATATGTTAAAATACAAGAGTGTTGATGGCTTATTATTAATCTTAAATTGTAGAGAATAATTAGAAAAATCCACCATGAAGAGGGTGGGGATAAGAAACAGCCAAATACTTCACTGGAGGACTGAAATCGGAACTTATTTTGGAAGAGGAAATAGCTTCTGTGTCACCAACTGAGTGGACTTGCCAGAGCAAAAGAAACTGAAAACAGTTTAGGAACAATCCCCACTGTCTTTCCAGGATCTCCACCGCTCCCTTTCTTCTGTCTGGAGTGAAGGCCAGCTGGAAAAGGCTTGGTTTCTTCCTGTCCCCTCCGATTCTCTGTGCTGTGCAGTTCACAGGCAGTCAGCAGAAAATATGTCCGGGAAATTGTAAATCTCAAAAGTTGCCCAGATAACAAAATTAACAAAAGTCAGCTAAGTCAGTTGTCATAATCTCGGTAACCGCTGTCCACTACCTTAAATTCTGCTTTTTACAAGGTATAATACAGAGTGATTCAAATGCAACAGTGAAGCACATCTCACTGTAGGGCCCTTTAAAGCCACCATACTTCTTGCAACAATCTGGAACACAACAAAGTCAGCCAAAAGCAATTTGTCCTGAAATAGATTTATAAGAGAAGCAACAGACATATTCCTCATCAGAGCTGGCTGAGAACAACACTGCCCGCCGGTTTCTCCCCCGTGCCCCTGCGTCTGCTTTCAAAAACAACCTCTTTGTATTTACACAAAGAGATGTAATGTGCTATTTGTTCTTGATCAATCATTTAAATATTCCATTCGTTCCAAAGTAAAAACAAGGTTAAACGCTAGGAGCCAATAAAAACAGGAGAGCAACACTGCAGCTCCTGATCCCGACTGCTCGAGATGACCCTGCCTGATAGAAGGAGTTTGATGTGTGGGTGTTCTACAAACCTGCAAATCCCCAGTGTAGACACCGACTATGAGTCAGGGGCAAGTGGTGAGAGCTGAACCAAGGAAAAGCGGGTGTTAGCAAGTCAGGTGGTCCGCAGGGTCCAGTGTGTGACCTCTGACTGGAGGCCCATGATAGACGCTATATACATGTGAGCCCCTCGGTATTACTTACGCCATGTGGGACAGTTAAATTTGGAAATGTTATTAGTGCAAGAGATGGTAGGTAGGTAAGTCAGACAGTGAGCAGGAGTTATTTACGTGTGCATGAATAAGTCTGTTGGTGTGCGTCTGTGTTATGATGGATTCATAATCTCCGTTTACTAAACATAAGTGTAAAGCAGATGGAGCCCAGGTTCCAAGGACAAGACGCCACAGTTGAACAGTGGACTGCCAGTCAGGAGAAGTGACTCCGGTGCACAGAGCTCAGTGTGTTTAATAAACACAACAAATTGGCGGCGATGAAAACAGTTAGAGGAAGAACATGATTAGCTCTGTTTGCTTTAGATTATGTCCACAAACTTTCCAAAAATAGTAACAACTGGGGGAAGTTGAGATTGAGCCCGGTGGACACCTTCAGTAAGACTGAACTCCACATCACCACCAAATATATGAACACTGCCTCGCCTGCTGTTCTCTAAATGATTCCGTCCATCGCTCCACTTACTGAAGGTTTTGCAGATGTCGGACACATTCTTGAAGACACGGTCCGAGAAGTTGACCTTGACCTTCATGTGCTTCATGTTGGGCAGCTGGAGGCGCAGAAGTTTGTGCTGCGGCGTGAAGAGCAGCCTGGCATCGGCCTGGATGCCGTACTTGTCCAATGTCCAGTGGGTTTTCAACAGCCATGTCTTCTTCTTCTCCCACCACAGAGCATGGTCTGACCAGTCCTTCTTCACATCTGGGGAGAGGAATTAACAAATAGAGTGGATTAGTTTTAATAAGAACTGCAGGGATAAAAATAAAAACAGAAACACATCTTATCTCATAAGACAATGGCTACATCCATACTACTACATGTTAGTTTGGAAATGCTGGCTCCTATGGATGACATGACCCCCTTCCAGAGGAAACAACCCAGCCCCATTAGCCTCGACAACCAGTGTAGGAAGCAGCATGGATAATCAATTGCAAGTGTTGCTATCAGCCGCTGCTACAAATGCTTACATGTATAGAAGACAAGCAATTCTCTTGTACACCGGTATGTGCCTGCCCAGTGTACTTGAGAGGTCACGTGATATGCATTTTCAAGTGTGTTAGTATGGACTGGGATTAATACTAATATGGAGCCAAAATGCTTGTGTGGACAGTTTTATTTTGAAAAAGCTGTTGTAGTATGGTTGTAGACTATATTGGTGGTGACTATTTGTGTGTCACTTGTATCAGCAAGGTGAAGATATTGTAGGCAGAGGGAAGGTGTAACCAGAGCGCTCAGGCTGTATCCCTCTCACTGTACTGACCTAAGCTCACCAAATTTGTCCCTTCAGGGCAGGGGTCACATTCAGGTTTTGGTTGGGGGGGGCAAGAAAAGGTTTGCACGGGGGCGGTGAAGTCAAAGTGAAAGGGAGGAGACAACTGAGTGCGTGAAAGACATGGCTGTTTGTATGACACTGTGGGGATATCAGTTTCATACCTCCCTTTTTGTTCTATAGTCACACTATGATCCCTCTAAAGCAGACGCAAGCCACCCAAAACCCCACATAGCTCCCAGGCTTCTGCTCCGCAGGGGCTCAGAACAATGGGGACGAACCTGTGCTCTCATGATGGGTGTCTGACTTGTGAAAACAGCAGGGATTTAAGGGGAACTCGAAGCAGCTGGTTTTCAGGATCACCTTGTTCTGGTTTCTGTACGGGCTGAGGTTGGGTTTGAGCTGCAGTTCACTTCAAAGCTAAAAAGGTAAAAAAACGCAGTAGTCCCAAACTCAAGAAGAGCATTTGTTTCTCTGCTTCCATGTCACATTTATTTAACCCTCTAATGGCAGGTGGTGTCTGTGGCTAAGGAGGTAGAGCGGGTTGACTGCTAACCAGAAGGTTGGTGGTTCTGGGCCACTCCACATGCGGAAGTCTCCTAGATACTGAGCCCTAAATTACCCCTGACAGCTGTATGTGAAGGGTGATGGTTAAAGGGCAGCATATAGTAGCGCTGTATGAAATAAGAGCATGAATGGGTGAGTGTGGCTTGTACTGTAAAGCCTTTGAATGGTTGATAAGACTAGAAAAGCACTTTTTACCTTCACTGAATAGCTAAGTATGCTAGGCTGCAGGTCCAAATTAACTGCAGGTTAGCTGGCACAAGAACAGAAGTCTTGAGTGTTTACGTGTTCCCCACGTCATGCATGTTGCCTTGTGCAGATTATGATAGATAAGAATGAGCCAAAAGTTTTTAAGCTAATTGTACTTCCAGATATCCCCCTGAACAGTGAGGTCATTACTCTAGCATTAGTCCAGGAAGGCACTTCCCAGAGCAGTGTCTCATTTCCTCCACCCACACACCCCTTCATCGCTTCTGCAGCCTTACTCTGAGTTTTTCTTGTCAGGTAGCCTTGCACAGTACTATCGGTCCACAATCAGCCACATCACAAACTTTGAGAACTATATTATAATTATATAAAAGACAGAACAGCAGCAAAGTCTCACATTTAGGATATTTAAACCAGCACAAATTTTGTATTTTTTCTTTGATAAATAATACAATTTATCAGACTTGTTGGAGTTTCTTTCAAATCGACAAACATATCAATATTGTTTCAGCCGTACAATTGTAATGAGTAAAACTGGGCGATAGGACTTCAAATCACTATCACGATTATTTAAAACTTTTATCACGATAACTTTATGCTGCCCCACCCCCCATCCCCCGGATCGTGATCTTCCATAGTTATGAATACATAACAGTGAATCAAAGATAAGAATGCTTTACGTCAAGGAATCCCAGCTCCATTTTGATCCCCATGAGGAAACACATCTATTTGTGTTCAAGGCTGGTGGCCCATTAGCTAAATGTGGTATATATACACACACTACATGAGGAAGACCACAGCTACAAATGGACAAACTGAAACCATAATGCACTTATAGTACATAGCGTAGTAAGCAGTCTTTTGATTTAAGCTTCGGCTGTTGCAAATGTAGCATTTACCTCTAATGGGCCAAATACTGGACTAGTTCTAGGTTCTGGGTTTTAAGGAGTGGGGTGAAAGCATAAATAATAAGCCAGAGATCAGGTACTTTAAATTCAAAGCCGGCACTTTACTGAACACACTTAACAAATAACATAATAAATAAAGTATATATCATAAACATAATAAACTTAATAAACATATACACACATAATCCAAACAATAAAGGAGGGGTTAGACGAGTGGAGCTCTTCACTCTTCTTCCCTGTATTCTCTTGTTATTCTCTATTTTGTCCAATAACAAAATAGTAATGCAACATTATTTGTAAGAGTTTGACAAATTACCTGCAAGATGTAAGAAACAGCTGATCTCTGACTCCTAAAATGTCCAAGTTTTTCTATTACGAGTAACTGCAACCTACATGCGTCATAAGTATGATCCTGAAGTCAGATTTATTTATTTTTTTACATGCAAAAAGACGCCTGAATGACACGGAACATTTCCCCTTGGTGATCTCCTCTGTCTGTCAATCAGGCTGCTTGGTGCCATGGAAACCTAAACCTCGAGTGGCCTTCCGTTTTCCACCAGTTGCTATTGTTTTCCCCTGACCTTAACTTTACATAGGGGCATTCGTATGCATTGTTGACACCCTCCTGCTGATCCAGTGTATAAAGCGGAGTGAATGGGATTAGCGGTTGAATCGGTGAAACAACAGATTGGCCGCTTTGACCCGGGAAACATGACGGCTGCGACGAGGGGGAGATTACACTGGTGATTGAGAAGGAGAGGAAAGTTTGAGAAGAAGAGTGGCCGACAGCATCTCAATGCACATGTCACTGTGACGGCCTTGTGTTAACTGCATTGGGTTGTTTGTCAAGCTGTTGGCTTTTATACTGTTTACTCCGATGGGCTAACACTTGGGTGTTTCACTCAAGTGAAAACATTCCAAGCTTTCTTTGACCCTCTGTGAGTTGCTCTAGCAGCATGGGGTCAGGCTGTCATCGCTCCATCCTCATGCCTCAGCTGTGCAGGACACGGCTTCATTGCCACCGTCGGGAAAAAACTGTTCCCTTAAGTATACAGCCGCTATTAAAGGCTGAAATAATAAGAGGGGAAAAGGAAGGGGGAAATTGAAAATAGAGCTGCGTGTATTTCTATAACTCTTCTCACTGTTTTTCCTCTCACAAACTTATAATTTCTGGTGTCTGGGAGAAATGCTAAACAGCTAGCATTAACATTTGGCACTCCAGCATTCACCACAGACGTTCTATAGCAGCGTCTTCATACTCAGCATGCATGACCACCATACCATCTGTGGCAGGGCATGAATGCACATCTTGGCAGGTCTCAGTTACCCTCAACACACTCCCACTGGCCCCTGCTCCACTGTTTCTCTGCTCACCACCAAAACCTCACTGGACATATTCTCTCCTTCTGCTTCCTACACAGTGGTTCGAGGGGACGTGATTGGACAAGGGCAGCTGGGAAAGGCGTCCATTGGGCTCTTTCAGCAACAAGGTGGAAACTCAATCCACCGAGAAGGAGGGAGAGAGGGCCAATGGCATCTCCCAGCTAAAAATACAGCCTGCCAAGTCTGACGTAATGCAGCAGCCAGAAGAGCGGGAGTGGGGGGTGGCTTAAGTAATTGGTTGCATTAAATGTGGACCCACAGACCCCGAGTGGACTGATGCATGCGTGTGTATGTGGGTGTGTGCGCGAGGAGGGCCTGAGAGACAAGGGGAGGGGAAACAGAATGACAAAGACATGTTTTATGACCTCTGCAGTACGTGAAAGATGATACTGAGTGTGTGTGTGTGTGTTATGCGTGCAGAAGTGTGTGCAGGTTTGTCGGAGGGAGGGTGTTCTTATCCATCCATTAACGACATTAGCTCTGTGTGTTTGTACGTGTGTGTGCTTTAACAAGCTAAATTAATCCATAAATTCTGTCAAACTGAGTTCTTTTCATTCAGCGCCATCAACGCCGAAGCTCTCGGCCAAGACGTCTTCCTCAGGTTTGTGAACCCGATAACAAAAATAGAGATGCCGCTTCCAAAACACATGGATTAGTACTGTAATATTCTAACTAGCAATTTAACAAGATAAAGCAAAAACGAAACATTTAAGCTGAAATAAACAGTTTGCAGGGCCTTCATTTGAATAATACAGGAAACTAAACTGTCGCTTTCCTTCCAGCCACTTTATTCGCGACGTCCCTCCCCTCCTACTCCAAGTGGCCAGTTATGTTTGTAGAAGCCCGTCTGTGAGGGGGAGGGGACGGGACAAAATTGGAGAGGATGAGACAGAAGGAATGATAGAAAGGGCATGGAAAGGAGAGAAGAGGAGGATGAGCAGAGGACAGGGAGGAGCTCAAACTGGGGACGAAAGAATATCAGAGGGAGTCGGAGCAAGGTGAAGAGAAAAAACTGCTGTATTTAATTCAATGCTAGAATATTTTGTTTGTGTACATTTCATACACAATACGAATACCTCCACCAAAGCCAAACAAAGTCATACAATCCTTATTATGTCGGATTTCGTTCGGCAATGAAACAATATCCATAATTATCGCAGTATAACTTTTATCAATTGCAACAAAGAAATAATGTGATATTTAACGTGACAATTATCCAAATTGACTGATGTGAACATGTTTTATCTTGATATCCATTTCGTCCGGACCAAATTTCCAAACATTACTTCCTGAGGGGTTGATGACAGAGCCAAAAAGAAGTGATAGTGGTTAGAAAGTGATCCTGGATCTGCCTCTTTAACTGCATATGCAACAAACATGCTCATTGCCTCTTTCCTGACTGATGCCTCATCATTCCACCAAGTTTGGTGCAAATCTTTTCAGATGAACATTTAGTCTTTCTCCTTACAAGGTTGTATCTAGAAAAGCTGCGACAGTCAGCTGACTCCTAAGGCAACACGCAGACTCATTTCTAGCATCACTGATGGAGGCGATTTGAGAGGAGACACAATTTGTGCCAGGACCTTTCACTGTGTTTGCATAGTGAGCTCTTTTTAATAATGTTTTTTACAAGGGGTCAGAGCAAAGCTGTTGTTGCCAGTGATAACCAGTGGAAAGCTTTGTCATTTTCCACCATCAGCTGATAAAAACATTACAAGGGGGTGAGGCTGGTCTGACTGTTTCCTTGGTGACTCCTGGCTGACGCCACAGGTGCAATGGTGCGTGGCGACAATGTGTTTTTATATATAACAAAGCACACAGCAGCAGGTTTGTCTCTCACACACACACAGAGTTCATCCCTCTTTACAACATCAAAGCCCTTCTCTTTCGAAATATATTCCAGGTCTGATGCAGGGTGAAGGTTGCTATTAACAAGCAAAGATTCAGGAAGCAAGTGTTCTGTCCCTTCCTCAAATTAGATCTGGAACTGTAAATGGCCTTGAGGCAGCAGCTTGCTCCTGCAGTCACGCCAGATTATATCGCCATCAGATACACAACATGTATACAACCGGTTCGATAGAGACAGGCGATGATGTTATCTGTCTCGCAGACATGAGATAGTGTCACATTTACAATGGGAGATTGAAGTGATACAGGGAATTCAACAACGCTTGGACTCGAAACAACCTGCATCTGAGGAGCAGACAAACGCGTTTCTGGACTCGTGACAGGAGATGGAAGGATAATCTCACTCGTCTTTTTCAGTGCATATGTATCATCCCTTGACACAGCTGGCTACACGTCTTGATGCCAGACTCCAGACACCAGCAAAGGTGAAATCATTGACTAAAGTGTTGATGTATTTCAGTCAAGTCCCTCGTGTATTCACTAACCAATACCACTTAAACCCAAGTGCTTTCCGTTTACAGGCCCAGTTGACTGAGGTTACTGAGCATATTTCACATTTTCATATTTGTCAGTTATTATACAACAGCTCAGCTTTCTGCAAACAGTCAATAAAATTCAAAACAGGCCATTTATCACAGGCATTACTATGCAGGAAAAATTGTATTCAGAGGGAGATTTAGCAAACAGACTTTTCAAGCAGGTAAAACCTTACATAACAAAGCACTTGGACAAACAGGAAGACGCTGGTGTTAAAGCGCCTTCAGATGCAGAAATGGGAAAACAAAAGTTCATCATGGTTGTTCCCTACGTCAGTGATACACACACAGCTCATATCTCATGTCATCTTAAAGATTTTACTGCTGGTTGATTTTGCTCCATTTAGTGGTGGTAACAGCATATGAGGTTTAATATTAGAGGTTGGGTTTGGAGGCCACAAAGCAGACGATTGCTTTAAGAAAGAAGCCTGTCATTCTGTGAGCAACTGTGGATCTGATTTATTTCTGCACACGGCTTGAGTTTGGAAACAGCAGGACACAGTGAAAAGAGTCCTCCCTGATCAATTACTTTCTTTTGATCCACAGTCAAATACAGCAGAAAATGACTGTTGTCTTGTTTTGTAGAAGCAGTTTTAATGAAGCACAGCAGTAAGCCCTTAGCTCTTAGCTCTCTAACACACTGCAATTCCTGTGGTCTCTTCATGATGAAATTAAACGTGTATTTCACCTGTTAAATGCTTTTATTGTGAAGCTGTGGAGTCACAAATTTTTCTTTTAGGATGGCAGCAATTAAACTAAGTTGTTTTCTGGGAATGTCACCATAGAAACAGTTTATAACACAATTCAAAATACTGTACAATACTAAAGTATTGCGATACTTGCTTTGGTGGGCCATATACGTTATTCAAATGGACAGTGTTTTTCACACAGAGACACAATCCAGGCTAATACTATATAACTTATTGTATATATTTATTGTATATATTTTCAGAATGCAACATTCTGCCGGATTACACAACACACAAATGTACTCACGCACACATACCTACAGCCTTAAGAATGTAAGATGAGCTTGGGCTATGCTTCAGGATAAACCTTGTAAACAAGCTGATAAATCTTGGGCTTCAGGCCAGATCTCTGGTGCAGCAAGGTTCACATCTTAGCTCATCGGAGATCTCCAGAGGATGAGATGAAACTGTTTTGCTAGAGCTCAGGTCGACAGAAGAGCTGGGACAGAACACAGAGGCCTTCAGGTGAAGATGTGAAAGCTAACTGATTGATAGAAAACAGATATTATCCTGTGCGAGTATAGTGAAGCAGAAATCTTAAAAGGAAATTTATGAGCATCCATTGAGAGCAACAGAACATTGCTGGCTCTGATGCATTAGCAAAGGCCTGGACGACCATTAGAAGAAACCTCCTTGGAGACATATAGTTTGTATCCATTTGTGTCATAATCCAAACACATCCAAACAGAGGGAGTACTCCCCTCCGCCCTCACACAGCTTTACACAATTAAGTGTTCAGGGACCCGCTGGAATAATGACATTACAAACTCGGGGCCTGAGATCAATGGTGCAGTTAGACAATATTCATCTCTCCTTGTACCCATGGACGCATCCTGCCAGACAACCCCTCAGGACAGCGATAAGCCATCCCAGTGATGCATCTACAAGGTCAACAGGAAGCTCAGTCACTCGACAGATTCTCACTGCACTTTTCTAGAAAACCTCATCAGAGCTTGCACGTTAATGCGACACTTTTGAACATTGGAGGCCACTAAGTATGATTGTTTTCAGGTTTAATATTTGGAAAAACTGCAGCAATATTTAAATTATGATTACAGAATAATAAAGTATCAAGAAGTAAAACAGAAAGACTTGTATTATAAACCAAATATTTACTAGTTACAGCTTTTTAATTGGGAACATTAGCTGCTTTTCTATAATTCGTGACAGGACTAACATGCACAATGTCGAGCAAAGACAATTGCTGGTTCTCAGGCTTTGAAGGAGCTGAAATTAAAGGATGGCCACTTTCTTAATCATTACTTTATATATTCAAACATAGTTTCAAAATAAGAAAGACTTTGGGTTAAAGCACAAACTAGTAAAAGGTATAAAAGTTGGGTTGCCTGCTGCCTTGCACTGTGAAGAGGGAGAGTACAGAGAGAGGCTGCGGGCGGGAACAGGTTTAAATGAATGAAATGTCGGCTTATAGCCTCAACAAAAACTCCAGCTCAGTTTACTCCATTGACACACAGGTGTGGTGTTACAACAACAATGTGCTCCTCTAACATTTCCTTCCACTGGAGCCACTGGGCGGCCGGTCGCTACAGGAGCTAAAAAGCAACCGACTTAAGATTCCCCAGAGGAGCCATGAAAGTTTGTTCCACTGCATGTTGGCAAGCACAGTGACCTTCCACGAAAACTGGACAAACAGTGAAAAGCTACAGATATTCGATCATGCTGTCCCTTTCATCGAGAAATTTGTAAAAATGGCAAAATAGTCCAGAGCAGACTGCCTCGTTCAGATGAATGCATCTTGTGATATTTGGAGCACGAAGCAGCTGATTCTGTTCCCACATGACCCTTCAGAAAGGGAGTGAAAACCACCAGCTGTCAAAGTCAAGTTTGGTTTAGTTTAAAGTCATGTGAAAGTAGCACTTACTTACAAACTGAGTAGCACGGCGCAAATTACAGCTGGTTCTCTTACTTGACATGATCTCTTTAACATGCCCGTTTAGAGCGATTTGTTCAGGGAAAAAAACATAAAGGCCCTTTTCCACTGGTCAAGAAACCCACTAACCCTCACCAACATCTGGCTTGTGTGTGCAATGAGAATGGAAACGATCTGCATTCACTCGGGGTCAAATCATTTTGCTGTGGACACAGTTTTGTTTTTTTTAAATCGGCTTCAGCTCAAGTTACACTCAAACTTTTTTAGTAAATCCAAAGTGTTAGCTGCATTGTGGATCAGAATATTGAAAGTAAACAAAAATGGATCTACTTTGCTGGGATGCCAAAATGAACACGCTCTATTAGAAATAACGAGTATGCATGGAAATGTATAGAACAAGGAGTCTCAGTACGATTACATATGTGGACGTCTGATTACAGAACAGCACAATCACTGCAGCATCTTGGAGTGAAACAGGAAAGCTCTGGCCTGGGCAGGACTGCTACTTAGGCTAACTACTTCCTGTCAGAGAGATTAGAGAGCAGGACGATCACAGAGGATGCCAGGAGATTTCACACTTCATAATGCCGAGCCTTTAGGATGGCTCCACAGTAAGGGTTTATTATGGCAAGATTATGAGCAGAGGGAAAGGGGACTTGGCCAAAAATTACTCCTCTCCCCTGATTTGTGATATTGAAGGAGAAGATTCATCTTACTTTCTGCATAATCATGTCCCTTGAAAAAACCTCCGACATGAACACACTGAGGGGCAGGAAGGCCAGAATGTAGGGAAGGCAGAAGGGAGAACACATACAAAAAAAGCCAAGAGGAAGTTCAGCATCCTGTGTTGAATCGGGTCTGTTTCCTAAAGAAATCTGTGCTCCATTGTCAAAAGCGACAACTGGCCACCGCAACTTCAGCAGACGGGCTCTTAGCAGGTCAAAAAGAACACAGAATTCAAATAGTTGGCAAAAAACACAAATATCGTGAAAACATTCATTCTTAGTTGAACGTTAAAACTATAACTGGATTTTAGTTTCCAGGTGTTTTGTCAGGGGTTCTGAACAGAGGTGTAGAAATGACAAACTAATAGTACAGCTCCTGCATGATTCAATGCAACAATTTAAATAAATGTGGGATGATGAAATTCAATATTTGGGTCATCTGAAATGAAATAAAAAAACTAAAATTTTCTCTGACATGCAGGGAAAGTTCTGTGGCTAACTGGTGCTCCCTCAGCCAAAAAACTAGAGGCCCCTAACTGGAAACAAGCGCATGGACTATCAGAGTCAGACCAGAGCAATTAGTTTGCTCATGTTCTATTTAAGGAACAATGAACAGTCACTGTATATGAATCTGGTTCTGAAATCATGACAATGTGAACAATGTGAACTTTCCAATTGATAGTAAGGCCTGACTACGTGGCTGGAGCAGTATATGGTGTCAAAATACAAAGCCGTGGCTGCCGGTGCCGAGAAGAAGTGAAACTAAATCATAAAAATAGTTTCCACACCATATATTTAGAAGAAGAAGGACTAATAAAAGAGGGAACGCGGGAGAAAGGAAAAGAGGGAGGGCTGACAGGGAGTGGGGGGGCGTGTGTGAAGTAGTCAGCAGAGAATCCAGCAGTGACGACAGTGACCAGAGAACAACATGCCAAACCCTGGAAGTCATTTCCTGCTCCATCGAAGACTTTTATGGAATTCTAGCAGCATGGCTAACGTCACAACGCAAGAGAGGGACAGAGGAGAAGAGAGCAGGGCAGTCCTCCTTGCTCCACACGCCTCACTCCTCCCCCTCTCGCTGTTTCCCTCCCTTTTTCTTCTCCATCCTGTCCCTCTCCCCTCAGCTGTCCTGGTGAGGATAAGCAGAGCCTGCAGGAGAGCAACTGAAATATCAGTCTCTCCCCATTTCCCCACACGCTACTCATTCCAAGATTGCCTCTACTGCAGTTTTCACAATTAGCTAAAATGCATTATTCTCCTCCATAGGCTAAACAGCATCCTTGACATTTAGCCCAGGCTGCACTTAAAAAGCTCTTGTCTACCTGAAGCATTTGCAAAGTGGCGATGTATTTGTGTGAAACAGATACTCCAAACACTTACTGCAAGCCCAGGTCCTAAAAGCTATGTAACTTGGGAGAAACCCCTTTAAATCCAATAAAATTTCCGCTAGCTAATGTTGTTTGTGATTTATTTGCTTTCCCTCTGTAATGGAGCAATGTTTGCGATCAGAGCAGGCGGCAGAGCTTTTAGAAAACATCAACTAAGGCAGAAAAAGCAACGATGATGGAAACCAGCAGAGGGATGAAATGATTACTGGAGCTGGGGACCAGAGGGTGGTCAATCAGTTTGCTCTAAATACTCCCCTTCAAGGGTTTGCAGGGGAAATCGAGGCAACGTTCACTGCCATGATCAATAGCTAAGTGCCTTCCTGGCATTTATCTATTTAATCCATTATCGAAGGCCATCTGAGCCTGAGATGTGGACGGGAGACCTGCGGCCGACAGGAAGAGCCGAGCGAGGGAAGCAGGATACATGTGGAGGATACACACCCACCGACCCGCACAGCCATGTTCACATGTGGAAACACGTGCACTAATACTACAAATGTGAACACTGGTAGATGTGCAGACGACAGCTGACGTCAACACACATCCGCATAATTGTGAAAGCTACAGACAAAAAATGTTCACTGGACAAAGAAAAGTATCAAGGAACAAATGTTGACCATAGAACAAGAATGGCAGGGTCAGCCAATTTCTGAACACAAGAGGTCCTTCATTTTGAAGTGTAAGAGACTGAGAGACGGAGAGAGAGAGGTGGCTGGGAAGGACAGAGAGAGATGTGTCATTGCACAAGGATGTCCTTTCGGTGCTAGAGTGACGCACTGCCTGTCAAAACACAGTGGCATCTACGTGACCCTTCTCACAGCACTGTGGAGGTGTATACAAGTGCATACGCACAAATACAAGGTGTTCAGTGAGTCCTGTGCCGCACTGTCACGTTGAGAACAGAACAGATTGTGCAGCGTACTTCTTTTTAACTAATACATTTGAACTTACACGAATAGCTTTATCTCAACTTAAAGTTTGTACATGAAAGAAAAATCACACTTAGGATGTTGCGGTTTTTCTTTAGGACTATAAAAAAGATATCTGCACTGCCTGTAACAAGCACAAATGATCAAGTCTCACACCAACAGTGTGTAGTTACGAGCTGCGTGTGGCCATGTGGAAAACCCATGTTGTGAGTCGGTTAATGATTACAATGCAATAACAACCTGTTGGCCCAGGGTAGCAGGGGCATGGCAGGCAAATTAAATGTTACTTTTTTACGACCAGTCAATGGATTCAAATACACACGTGGATATCCAGAGAGCTGTTAATACCACTTCAAGCGTTTTGCTCCTCAGAAAAAAGGCTCTGTTACATGGTGGTGGTGGTTATAGTTTGATGATGCAGACTGAAATATGTTGAAGAATACTAACCCATGCAGGCTGGAGTTATAGTATTGTTTTGATAGGACGGCAGCAGAAACAACTGTGCACACCCATGTCCTATTATTTCACTTGGGCAAGTCAACAACAGATCATGGTAAACAAATCAAAACTATATTCAGTGTGAATGTGAGGAAAACAAACCGCCAGAATCCTGAAGAGATAAAAAAGGGCGTCATCAGCCAAATAGCTGCATCCTTAAGACAAGGAAAACTAGACAGTGACAACAAAAGAACCCAATAGCATGTGATATAACTGTAACACAATGAATACAACTTCAAACACATGTGGTCAATTTTCTTTTAGCCGTTATACAAGTCTTTGTATCCGACTGTTATGATAAACCAAACCAATGTCACCAGACTTCCCTCTCCCTACACCACAGTACAGGTTTCACGTTCTGGAAAGTCATACCCTTCAAAAAGACCTTAACACACAACGCCAACACAACGCAAACAACGGATAAGGCCGGGACTTGAGTGGAGTCTGGGAGGACCAATGGAATCATGACGTCCCACTTCCAGCAGTCAACAGTGCACCCGCCTTGCATAGATGCTGCTCGGCACAGACGACCACAGAGAACAAAGACCTCAATTATGTGGAGGCTCTAACAGGAGAGCTAAAAACGGGAGCACGGGCAGGGAATAAAACCTTGGGAGCGCTGCAGGAATGCCGAGCATTCGAGCGCCAACGACACACACAACACACTGTCACTCCCGAATTGCACTGCCGCCACCAGCTCTGACCTTTTCTCCAGCCTGCATGAAGCAGGACAGTGTTCAAGTGACTGGAACAGAGGACTCTTATGCTTACTTGTACCCAAACTTGTCAAGTGCACGGCTGCAGAACAGTGCATGATACGGTGGGGGGAGGGCAGTGTCTATGGCCTCTTTATACCTTGGGTAACTGACCCATATTCACCGCAGGGTAACAAAGAGGAACATTTACCTCAGTTGGACCTGGTTCCAAGCAACACATATCAACGACAACTAAACTCAACGCTCATATGTTCTTGTGAATATCCTGCACTGCTGTACAAGTAGGAAACAAACAGGTTCCAGTTCTTCTCCTCAAACAACAGGTCTTGTACACAACCAGATCCTCAGCCTGTGATTTTCTGCGTTTTCCCTTAGTGTCCCAGACATAATTCTTACTTCTAAGTTCCGAGCCACGAGAAGGCAGGTCTGTTTTTCACTTTGCCAGCGTTTCGAAACAGCTTTATACTTAGTGGAATCTCACATCTCGGAAATGGTAACTATTCGCACAAAGAAAGGTATTTATTGCCCAAGAAATATGAAGAGATAACTAAAGTCAGCCACTGACACACTCACAGAACTAGCTATAGGAGCATTGTGCAAGGTAAGAGGTCAAAGGCAAGCGCGGCCAACCTGACTCATTTCCACTTTATTGCAAATAATATGGAAGCGTTACCTAGTTTCTCCACAAGTTTGAGCATTACTCCGCCGATGTGGATTTCCCCAGTGACCCTCAGCGACACGTCCCGGTGGAGGTCGGTGACATGCATCTTCAGCTCCCACGTCCCGTCGGCATAGCAGCCATCGGGCATCCGGATCCCGTCCAGCGCCATCCTGCCGAACAAACCGGAGAGAAAGGGTCCCGTTAAACTTTTGTCTCACTGGTGTAAAGAAACATTTTGACCCCCTGGAGAAGCTAGGCATGATTTTTGAAAAGGAATTGTACTGGAAATATTCCAAACAGACACTAGGCTGATATCTCTTAATTGGTATTTGCAGGGGTGGGACTCTGCACACATTTCTGAATGAATAAAGTACAAATCCTGAATATTTTCATTTTAAAAGCTATCCCTCCAGTACATTTGTGTGATTTTGTACATTTACTTCACTGCCCTGACAGCTGTGCTTGCTAGTTACTTTCCATATTAAAAGTTTACATTATCGCCCTTGCAGGTCCACCAGCTTTATGGAAGTACAACACAAAACCTCTGCAGTGTAGAAGGAAGGTCACTGTAGGAAAGGTTGCAAGTCATAGCATTGAGAATTTACTATGATCTCTTGACTTGTCAGACATGAAATACATGGGATAGACAAAAAAACAACTACTTAGATGTCCATTTGGTTATTGATTCCATAGAACACAACTGATCCAATAAATATGTTTTAATAAACCAATATTATTATATACAGTACATATATTTTCTATTTATATTCCCCACTTGCGACAGTACAATTTGTCCCATTATGATTATGACATTGAAGGCGTGTCTTGACATCAATATCACCGTCAATGTCAAAACCTCAGCATTTTATTTAGGTGACTGAATCCTTCCACCATATTTAAAAGGTGGAAGTTGTAATTTCTCTTTTACTTGTGTTCTCCAGCCCTGACAAGATTCATAATTCCTTGGGGGTCATTGTGTTGAAGGTGTCAAAGTGGGACACTGCTGTGGCCCCAGGCTGCAGAAGGTAACTTAGCTCGATCAGGAGCATTTAACCCTGGGACGTGATTTAGAAAAAGATGGAGGAGAACAAATCCTGATAGAAAAGAAACATTTACACTGAATAAGAATTGAAGTGAAGTCGCCAGGAAACAAAAAGTTACATTGTAGCCTTCTAGCTGTCATCCTGAGATATGAATGGAGGCTAACACGAATCATCCAGGCGATCAAAACAGCTCATAATCGATCGACGGGAGTGAACAAAGGCTTCAGCCCGGAGAGGACACGTCCAGCCCGGGTGTGTGTCCTCGTTTCCCTCCGCTGAAGTCCCGGTTCACCTGTTAGAAGTAACGGTAAAGGCCTCGGAGACAAATAGACCCGAGAGGGGGCGACTTATGTAAGCTCAGCCCGGGACGAGGAGCACACTCCCCGGCTGCACGCACACACTCGCCTCGGTGTCTTTTTGTGTAGTTAAACACACAAGACGAGAGGGAAAAAGTGTGTTTACAAGAGAACCAGCGGGAAAGTGTCGGGAAAGTTGTGAGTGGAAACGAGTTGAAGGCGAAAAGAGAAAGAGGGAGAATCGACGTTTCCACATTTCCCAGCGGCGGAGGAACACTGAAGAGTGTGTGTCCGTCTGTGTGTGTGTCCGTGTGTGTGTGTCTGTGTGTGTAACTCACCTTCACGAAGAGAAAAACACTCTGAACCCGTCGACTGCAACTTCCACCTTCTTTACACCATGTGTGAGTCCGAGTCCCGCGAGGAAAACACAGAGAAATCCCCGAAGAAGAAGAAGAGAGAGAGGCGAAGAGTCCCGAACACTTTCCCCCTCACACTAATGGAGTCCAGCCTCTCTCTCTCTCTCTCTCTCTCTCTCTCTCTCTCTCTCTCTCTCTCTCTCTCTCTCTCTCTCTCTCGCTCTCTCTCTCGCTTTCTCTCTCTCTCTCTCTCTCTCTCTCTACCCCTCTACCTCTCTCTCTCTCTGCCTCTACCTCTCTCTCTCCCTCTCTCTCTCTGCCTCTCTACCTCTCTCTCTCTGACCCTCTACCTCTCTCTCTCTGACTCTACCTCTCTCTCTCTCTGCCTCTACCTCTCTCTCTCACTGCCCCTCTACCTCTCTCTGCCCCTATGCCTCTCTCTCTCTCTCCAGCTCACAACGTCACTCCACCATCCTACTTTTCCTTTTAGATACACACACACACACACACACACACACACACACACACACACACACACACACACACACACACACACACACACACACACACACACACACTTGTACTTCTATCTTAATGAGGACACTTTGGCTTAAAGCCCCTCACTCTAGCTACATGTCTGACCCTAACCTGAGTCTATATTTTGCCTGATTTTATTCATTTATATTGTGTGTTTCATATCTTAGCACTTTTATCGTGAAGTACTTTACTCACTTGTGGTCTTAATCAGTTCAAATAACACTTATTGTACTTTTTATTATTTTATTTTGCACGTTCATTATTTATTGTTCATTATATTTTTTGTTGTGTTATTGGAATTTATTCCTGGGGGACTAAGATTTGGTGCATTAGTATACACACACGCACGCACACACACACGCACACTACAACCACCACACATTCTTGTCTTTCTATAGTTGGGAGGACCCTTATGAACAATATGTCCTGGCCCCTCGTCCTGACCCTAACCATCAGAACTACAATCCCGCTGCCTCACAAGTGTCTGTGGTCTTTTAAACCTTCCCTTTATAATTTGTTATTGACTTATTGCCTTATTTGTTTTATGGCCGGAAATCCTAGCTTAACCCTCACCTATACCAGGATCTCAGAAATGATGTATTGCCTCATTAGGACTGGGCTTTGGTCCCCATGAGGTTTACTGGTCCTGACAAGATCAGTGTTTATGCTGGAAAAAGTCCCTACACAGGCCACAAACACAAGTATACACACACACACATTGACAATTCGGCAGCAGAACAAGTGAGATCAGGTTACAAACTGCATTAACCTCTGACAAAATTTCAGTTTAATATCTGGCCAATTATCCACTTCTGTAATTTATAAAGACAAAAAAAACAATCCTGAAATGTGAAGTTCTGAGTCAAATTCCCTGTGGGCTCAGTTAAATACCAATCAATATAAAAAGTGACTCTCAGATGTTTGTAAATGAGAACACATTAAGTGACGCTTATATTTGTTAATGTGTTTTATTGTAGATTTTGGCAAAGTGCAACCGTCCACAGTCCAAAAGTCAACAGTTTGTGACAAGGATAATGGACGTGCAGTTCAAATCTCAAGCTGCCTTTTATGGCAATATTAGTGCAGAGGCTTGCAGCAGCACCCAGGGACCTCTGGGTCTTTGGTCCCGGGAATAACAGCAGAACACAAGAAGAAGAATCTTTTTGTATTGTCACTTTAGTTTTATAAGTAAAGAAAAAGTGTTGTCCTGTAAATGCTCCAGTGAAAAACTGGTGCATATACTTCCTGACTCATCCCAGATATTCACGCAGAGTTTTACTGAATACCAGACAACTACATGATATGCCGTTTTTAAAGTATATAAGTTTATCTGATTCTGGAGTATGACAAGAGCCACAGTGATAACAAATTAAATACACCCTGTACTTTTTGCATAGTTGCATCACTTTTGTGGAAACTTATCTAAATATGAAAATCACACTTTAAATGGTCTCCGACGTGTACAAACTATTTGACTCTCACACAAACTCGGTCATCGTCGGAGAGTCGATAAATTACAGAAACTCAATAACAGTTTTTACTTTGATTTACTTATAAAATTGAACACATGGAAAACCATCTGCAGAAGTGTCTCATGCTGACAATCAGCCATAATGTCTGCGTGCTGTTGTTCACATCTTCACCGCTTCAGATGACAAATAGCATTTCATAGGAGCATTCAATCAAATGTTCACACAAACGACTCGTTGGAGGGGTTATACGTGTTTCCATTCTCCCCACAGCAGCAGCAGCACAATGCACACTCCAACCCACACTCTCCAAGTGGTCTGCAGTGAAAGACACATGAATCATCTGTGTTTCTGGCCCGGTCCCCTGGTGATCTCGCTCCAGCTCCAGTCCTCCAGCTCAGGAATCTGGGCCTTCAGACGACAGGTCTGCATCAAACGATTTATAACCTCTCTCTCCCTCCTGCAGCTCGGACCCCCTCGTCAGTGTCTGGCGGCCGACCCATTGCCTTTTATAGGCCGTGTCTTAATTGCAGGGTAAACATTTGAGTCAGGCAGATGCGGAGCTGGCTTGGCTGCTGATGTTGCCGATGTGGATCAGGAGGGAGGAGGTGAAGGAGACTGAGGCGGAGAGGTGGAGGATGTGAGGGGAGACCAGGAGGTTCACATCATCTCCACGGCTAAAAAGATGACCTGGGGAGTCAGCTTCTGGGTTGTATTTTATGCAAAATTCCTTTTATTATCCTAAGCATATTTAACATCATATCTTATCAACTTAAATTAGAAATAAGAGCATTAGCATCTGTCCAAATAGCTAAATTACTTAAGAGCACAAAACAGCAAATGGTCAGTAGGGGCCTTTGTTCGTGTTTTAACTGAGAGATGGCTGACCTCTTCTGGCCAAACACAGAACAGCAGGGCCTAATCCATTATTTATGAGAATAACCCAATAACCCCGGCGCTAACTGGCCCCATCTGTGAGTCTCGCTCTGCAGATGTTACTAAACTGCATTAAGAAAACCCTCAGTAATTCATCTGGAAGCCGTGAGGATCACAATGAAGCCCATTTATGATCTATAATTCAGCTTTGATGTTCTCGTGAGGGGGTCGCTCGGAAGGAATCTGACCCGGTTCAGAGGAACAAACAGTTCTATTGTCCAAAAAAACATGGACAATAGATCTCTCTGATGATTTGCAACCTCCTCCTACGCAGCAGCTACAGTCAACATTTCCCTGGTGATTGTCTCGGACATATGGCAGACAAAGGAAGTAGTCATTGTATCCAAAAAGGAAAAGAAATACTTTAATAAAAGGAAATAAATACAATGCTTTGGATGGCAGTTAGAATCCATTACAGGCATGGGTTATTGCACAGCTCTAGGTATAGACAAAAAAAAAACTTTTCCAGACATCCATTCAAAGTTAACAGTGGTAACTGACACAAATCTTCATTCAAAAACACAATAACTTTCGATGTGCAGTTCTCTTTCTCACCCAGTGTGTGATGACATATGGCTGCAGGCCCTTCTTTGATTAAGTTTTGAATATTTTAAAGACTGACAACACACCTGTGACAGCACTTCATTTGAAGGAATAATGGCTTCGAACTGGATTCAACACTTAAATCTACAAAAATGTATAGTAGACTTTTCCCTGATGCTTGTACCTTTGACAAAAAAATATAGTGTACGGTCATCATTCAAAATGTTGTGCATAAAATGCTTGTGAAGTCAAAAGTACAATGTACGTTGACAAAACTGTCTGTCATTCTCTTCAGTTTAGTTGTTTATTTATTGAGTTCTCATGCAGAGTGAGCACAGTTTAAAATCTGTGCGGGAATCAAGAATTGCTCCGATTGAAAATGTGCAAATTTCACATAAATGGTGGAAACTTGGAGCTGAATCACAAACCTTGTCGTGATTGTTATGAGGGCCTGTACACACTCCTACAATATGCATTTGCAAGTGTGATTTTCAGGTGCAGAGGCAACAATGGAAGTGTTCTACGTATTCTGCATTGCACGCCTACGGTCTCCAAGGTAAATAGCATTCCTGCCGTCCGAGAAAACCCTTCAAGTTTCTATTGCTGCAATGTAACACGTGCGAACAAGTATAAATAAAATCATTAATTATCGGGCTGTTTTCTACATCCTTTCTGTGCAACTCGTAGCTGATGAATGTGCAAGATCCACCAGGTCAAATGTAGAAATCCTTCCATATCCTACTCCCTTCTATTTTGTCCATTCTATACCATCTGGTCGACTACAAGGCAGCCTGGTTTCAGTCATTAGGCCTTTGCGGACATAACAGACACACAACACCGATAAATTGATCCCAAACAGCTCGTGACGATGTTGCCGTAAAAGAAGCAGCACGCACAGTCTCTAATTAAAATAAGCTCTTTGATTTTCTAACAAGGAAAATTTGACACAGACGGCAACACGCTCTGTCACATGTGTATCTGAGGGTCGTTCCATTTCTTCATCCACTGCGGTTGTGTTACAAATCATTTAATTAGACATCCATTAACATTCATGAGAGATTTCCTACTTGATAAAGACATCAACACAGTTCATTAGATGTGTGTTGGCACTCTCTGCTATGTCTTTTTTCTTCCAGCATTCATTTACAATATATACGACACCACGTAAAGTGAGTGAGCTTTTTTCATTTCTGCATAATTGCTACTGGCTGTGTTGTTAAAGGACCATACGAAGAAAAGACATCTACATAAATCATGATTAGCAGAAACTTTTTATAAAAAAACATGGTAATGATTTGCTTTTGCTAATTGTCCATACTGTTTTCTCTTTTTAGAAAACACACAGGTTTTTAAGTGTGAAGGAGCCCATCTTTTAAACAAATAAAAAGACAGGCTGCATCATATTCATTTCTCAAAGTGTGAACCAGTCACCAACTCACAAAAAAAGGCCGATAAGATACAATTAACTTTTGTGTGCACTGGCCACAAAATGAAAACAGAAGCTACATTTACCTTAGGTCAATTACGTCTTCATGGAGTATGAATTAGCCTTTGCACCACTAAATCCGAGTGTAGCAAGCTAGACACGTTATTTGGCCACAGGTTTGAGTCGCACTCCCGAGATGAGAACCATGTTCATGCCCACAAGAGACTGAAAATCGCTAGGAAAAATATATGAATATATATTTTTTTTTTTGAGAAAAAAAAATGCATCTAGTCCCACGGATTTCATCTGTATATCGTTATAAAGACATGAACATGGAAAATTATCTCGGTATCACATCAGTTAAATAGAATCATGCAAGTTTGAATGAGTAAGATTGTTTTGAGCAAAAGACTTTGTGAGCATTTTAGACTACGATCGGGATTCATAAACTGTGTGTAAGAAAATATTTTCACATGCTCAATGCTTTGTTGATAAAGTATAAGTATCATGATACAAGCCTTATGTGGTTGTAAACATTTATGGAAAACAATGTCCTGATAAACTGTAACTGTTGTAATAAGAGGCATTTTATCCCCAAAACTGTTTAGTTAATGGAAACTCAACATTGGATGATTAACTATGTGTGTGGTATAAAAGTGGTGGTTTGCTCTTGTTTGATTCAGTGCACATGGTGTCTGATTTAGGAATGAATGTTCAAAAAAGAGGTGATCATGGCATAGAATAAGAAAAACAAACTAATGCGTTTGTTATGTTTCTCTTCATGCTTCCCAAACATTGTTAAAGGGATAATGCCCTCAGGGTCTGTAAAAAAATTAAATAAAAGGACTTAACAGAGATACCTATTCATACGTATAACAGACAACACATTCTTCATGTGTAACATTGTTTGGCTAATTTTGAAAGGCATACAATTTTCTTGTTAGCATCAGAGATAAAGTAGAGATAAAGATGTTACAGGTTAGAAATGCTTTAAGGATGAAACTATTTTTGACAGCTCTATTTCTTTCTCCTCAATGTCAAAGACGACTTGAATCTGAAAGCCTCAGTGACCGAGGGTCAGGCATGTGTGTCACAAGGCTCCAGACAGAGTCACTGGAAAGGATGCTGGGCAGAAGCATTAATCAACCGTAAACTTATGGACACTTCACCAACAGGATGCTGCTGTTGTCTGGGACGAAGTTAAGTCTTTTCCACTTGGTGCATCAATCAATCATTCAGTTCTTTTTTCATGTTTATAAGCAACTTCTGCTCATACTAGTAAAAGGGGCACCTCCTTAGGGGTTCCGAGTCCAACACTGTCACCCGTAGGGTGCACAATTGTGTACAAGATAAACAAAAAGAGACATTAAATGCACATCTTGGAGTTACATCAGTTCGTCTGTGTTGATTTCCAAGATTCCAAAAAGCTGGATCACAGGGTGATAAAGGAAAGAGATAGGTGTATTTAATCAGTTTGTGCGCATAAAAATAAATGGGTGAAGTCTATTTCCGTGTCTCGGCAACCCTTTTATAGTTGTCAGACACTATTCAAGAGTTGTGTAATGTGCAGACTCAGTCTGGCTCTGGAGCGTCTTCTGTTAAGTCAGAGGTCGTCTTCTGCTTGTATATGAAAGTCAACAGGAAAAGTGCGATGTCATGTGAGCACCAGTAGCCTGTGTGGGAGGTAACTGCTGACCAGTAGCGACTCTCCACCATACCTTCTCTGAGCTCAAAGTCGACACGCCGCTCCAGCTCCACTGTGAGAAACAGAGTTGTACAAACATTTGTGAGTTAATAACTAATACCTTTCCAAAACACTTTAAAGGTTAAAATTTTGTATTAACTCTGGTAAGGAGTCTTCCTCTAGGATTGTTTGGTGTGGACCATAATCTGTAAATAAAGATGAAAGGCATGAAGGCCCATCAAAAAAGAATCCCAGGCGTCTTGATCGCCTTCCTCCATGTTCTCGGACGGGACATGGGCCGGACCACAAGTTCAAAGTACACATCAAATACATTTTAATCAAAATATGGTTTCTGTCATTTTAGGTAGTTGACGGCTGAGACTGACTGGTGATTGGTCGAAAGCATGTCTCAGTGGGACCTCCCTCCCTACTATAGCATGGGCTCCAAATGCGGTCATCAGAACAAGATGGCAGCGTATATATGTTTTAATTTCTGGATATTTAGCGTCTTTAGTGTGGACAGGTAAGTAAACTTACATGACGTGTCAACGATGGGTGAGGTGGGCCGGATCAAGGTGGAGAGGCCGTACGCCGAATGGCTCTCTGCCCGCTTCTGCTCCTCTTCCTCGGTGTTCGTCCCTCCCTCCAGTCCTAAAGACACCGAAGGCTGGCTGTTGGAGCGCGAGAAACGAGAGAAGAGGATTCCTCCGATACCTTTCCCTATGCTCGCCGCTCCTGCATTGAGTCAGTGAAAAAGAGAAAGAGCTGGTGAGATGTGGTCAAGAGCAAATACGAGAAATGGTGGAAATGTATTTTCCTTTTAACGTTTCTTTAATTAACTCTATTTAAAACTGCAGGGGGAGCAAAGTGTATTAGCCCACTCTCCTTCTCTCCACATGATGGCACTGTTGATGTAGTACTGGAGTCGAACAGAGCATCTCACATTACTTCAAACTGCACAGCAGAGGAATTAATTTACCTATAAACTCTAAATTGCTCTGCTCTTTCTCTGGGGCTTGTGTTACTGGCCGAGTTCATATTAGACACCTCCGCCAGTTTTAAAACAAGAATACCAAGAATATTTTACATATGCAAACCTCACACAACTACACAAAGTTAAATATAGATTATTTTAGTTTCATTTTCAGCAGTTATATAAATCTTCTGGACTTATACATATACAATAAGAGTAATCGACATATAAATCATTCACAGAAAAGTGTTTTACGGTCCTGAATACTGTTTGGTAATGTATTCTCTACCTTGAGGCTGATTTAGTATGTTTAAAAGAATGTTAACAACTCTTCCAGTCATGCATCCTATTACAGATATACAAGATTAGAAAAGGGATGGTTCGTGTTGTACCCATTATACTGGCCTTGCCCAGGTTAGTGATGGATTCTCCATAGTGCCTGCGGGGGAGGACAGGGGAGGTGCTCGGGCTGGGAATGCTCTCGGTGTCAGATGTTGGGTCTTTGACTGGGGTGAGGAAGGTTGGCCGGACCTCTTCGTAGGATGTGGGGTTTGTGGCGCTACACCTGATCCAGAAAGAAAGAAGAAAAGATCACAGCAACTCAGAGCAGTTATACTTTTAAAAACATGTGTGTATGTACAAAGAATATCAAGTGTGAGAAGATCGAGGTCGAGGTCTTACCAGTGTATCTGAACAGGTGCGATATTGCTATAATGTTTGAGGATGAGGGGCTCCAGTCTGTAGGCCTGCAGAGAGCAATACACTTCAGTTACCTTATATGTCAGAACATTTCTTAAAAAACAGCTCATTTCTTATAACAAACACCCAAATTATGTGCTGACTAAGCAAAAACGAAATAAGAAAAGCTGAAGAGGCGATAATAAGAAAAGAAAGTCTCCACATGCCGTCATTACGCTGAGTGAGAAAGAATCTTTACAGAGTGGGGTAAAAGTAAGACTGACCACAGGGTCTGTGGGATGAAAGACGTTGAAGAGCCGGCTGCAGAGGGGGGTGGGCAGGATGTGGTCCTGATGGCAGCTGGTACCAGGGCGGATGCCTCTCAGGGCCAAGAACACCGCCAGAGGAGAACCCACGCAGAAAAAGTTATCCACCTGTGAAAAAGAAAAACGATAGGTCCTAAATGTGTGCACTTCTGTGTTGTTTACCTTAAATAATAGACACATAAAAAACAACATACAGAAACACATTATTACATTACTAAGATAAATATTCACAGGACAAAGCCAACAGTTACAGAAAGTTAAGCCTTGGGATTTGTTCTCTTTTGTCTTTCTAGGATATCTTTACAACACAAACAACCAAAATCAATATCTATTTAAATAGAGGAAGGTAATACTGTAATGGTAAACATACAGCACATTTAGGCATCTTACCTTAAATTTGAGGGCTGGAGGTGCGGAGGGTTTAGAGGACTCCAGTGTGACGAGCTGAGTTTCCAGCTCTCGCATCCTGTTAGAAAGCAAAAAGCACAGTGACTATGAATTATAAAAAAGAAGAGAAAATATGAAATGGTATAATAATTCCCCTTATACATTCATGTATGTATTACTATAACCTGCAGGTACCTCCCCACCCATTCCCCAAACATTCAAAATCTGAAGACCTTCTATTCTTAAGCCAGGTTTCTATCTCAGATCAACCTTTGCTCCAGCTCTTTCTTGTTACACGAAGGTAATGGTGCACACATTAAATTATATTGCACAAACAGAATGAGGAGATATAATAAAAAACCTCTTCTCTTCCAGTTCACTGCCCCAAGCAGGAGGCACAACTTGGTGCCCGACTGTCATAGAATGAAGTATACGAAAAGCAAACGCTGTATTATGTGTATTAAAAAACAAAACAAAATGTCAGTTTAATGTTGAATTTAAATGAGAGAAGAGTGGAAAAGATATTTTAAGTTGTCCAACTAGTTCATTGTTTTGTATTCTGCTGAGCCTACAGAAAATAAATCAAAACTTGAACCTCAGGTCAAAAGATCTCTCAGTGATCCTACACATGCAGATACACATACAACCCCCGAGATCAACATCAGTAAACCAACCTAATCCTCGTGAGCCGTAGCTGCTCTAAAATGTGCCTCTCTTGGTACGACATCCAGCGCAGGTCCAGCTCCTCTTCCACAGCGCGATCCTCTTGTAGGCAGAAGCGCACGGGATCCCAGCCCGTCATGATGTCGTAGGTGATGACGCAGCCGAGGGAGTGGGACACTATGGACACTTTCCCTCCCCTCTCCTCAAACTCCGGATTCCGGGAGCAGAAGAGTGTGTAAAGCCTGTTAAGCTCCTGCGTTAGGCCTTTGGTAATCTGGGGACGGACAGGATGTGGAGGAGTTTAATGGACGGACGGTGTTTGACAAAGTGAGAGAGTTTCTCATAGTGGGTGACGCTCACCTCGTCCCTGTAAAGAGGGCTGTTGTAGTACATGATGTCCATCGCACTGCTGTTGAGGAGATCTCTCAATCCTCTCACTTTGTCTGGTGTGATCGAGTCTACTGTGTCTAAGGAGACATACAAACAATATCACAGAGAGTTATTTATCAACCAATAGTTTTGGCAGGAGGTTTGATACATGAACAGCAGATCAACGGATGCCGACAGCTCTGCTTCATTCGCTTTCCTTGCTGGGAGAGGATCCAGTGACACATGGGAACCACAAAACTCTATTCAACTGCCCACACATAAAACACAAACTAAACAAAGAGGAATAAACGTGCATACAGTCACATACATGATCACTTTCACAGAACACATGCTAACCTCCATCCAGTGAGAGTTTGGAGCGCCACTCCACTGGCAGAAAGTCCACACGCTCCTCACTGATTTCTGAAAAGTGCTTCTCCTCCATCTTCCTCACACCCTCCCTCAGCCTGAATGACCACATGACAATGAAGAACAAACAACAGATCAGGACAACAGTTAAGTGTGTAGAGTGTATTTGGGTATCACATTGTTTGGGCAGCAGTGCACTATAGTCATGACAGGTTCTGAGTGGATGTCTGGCCCTGAACGGAGTCTGTTGTGATGAGAATAACGACGTCCATTTTCCTGCTCGCTGATGCAGCCGCTTCCCTCGTGCACGCACATGCACACAGACACACACACAAAGGCTGCATCGCTGCTAGTCCTATATGGGGCAGCATTAGCTCGCAGGAGAGAGAGGGTGAGGTGCGGTGTTGATATGAGTAAACAGAGGCTGAGAGTGGCTTTTAGACGACTGAGCTCTGACCGGACCATCTAGTGTGTCTGCAGGGGAACTCACATTTTAAAGAGACGCCCTAAACCACCACCGTTTCTGCTGATGATATCATGTAACACTGAAAGGCACAAGGCTGAACTTATTTCAGGTTCAACATAAATAAAGCATAAACAATGAAAAGGCCAGACAGGCTGATCTTTCCTCTTGGCTGGGGAAAGTGTTTATGTTATAATCCACGAGGAGCTGGCAGTGAGGCTTATGGAGCTCTGAAGCTTGACTCGCTCTACTTTACCTGCTTAGCTGACCTAAGCCACGGCCGGTGGCCCGACAGCAACTCTGTGACACACAGACACACATGGCACTGTTCCTCTCTTCTACTGCTGACAGTAGTACTGCGAGGTCAATACAATGGTGCAATTGTAACTTCCTAGAAACATCTACTATTAATAGAGTTCCAACATGAAGCAGGTGAAAGACACAAAGATCTCAGTCGGCTGATTAAACTGTTTGTGCTAACAGTCTCACAGTATTGGGTTGTATCTTTTTCTGAAGGTTGAGCCACCACCCAAACAAAATGGAAGTAATTGAGATTTTGGTTGTGCATCTCAAACCGTCCAAGAATTGCATTTGAGCCGTCTGGACACACAGGCTGGAAAATTATGATATCATTGTCAAATCCTTCAATGAGTTTATGTTTTCACCCCTGTGGGTTTGTTTGTTTGTCTTTAAAAAAGATTAAACAAAAACCACAAAAGTCATTACATTTTGGTTCGGATCTGGATTCAGGATTTTGTTTCACTTTCTTTAACAATGCAAGATAAGTTTTTCAGAATTTTCCCAGTCTTCCAAGGTAACAATTAATGGAGCTTGATGATATTAAACAGTCGTCTTTAGGGGAGTGATATCTACGAGAGTGAAAAATTTGGTGCAGCTCGATTGGATTTAAGGGGACTGTGCGGCCTCGGAGGTATGTGCTCTGCTGAGCTCTAATTTATATGAGTTTTAACACTGGGTTGTATATCTCTGATCGGAATTCATCAAGGGCTTTTCATCATTTCATCTGAATTTTAAGTATTATAATTTGAAAAGTCTTTAGTGTTTCCTGCTGTGGTTACATTATGTCGCCGCAGATGCATTGCAAGCATTTTACACAGTTTCGGTTTATGTTGCAATGCATTTCCCTATTCTGTTGTGTTTGCCTCGGTTCTCTGTGTGTAGCGCTTTCTTGGCACAATAACGATAGAAGGACAAAGTTTAGAGAACAGCCTGAGCAGACAAAGAGAGGGAGAAAGCTGGAGGGAGGAGGGGAAGAGAAAAAGAAACAAAGGCTGCAGGTGCAGTGGTATCAAGAGAAATGCTGGAAATAACTTCCTCTTCTGTGACTATGAGAGGCTTTGGATGAATGAAGCAGAGGGTAAACCAGATTTAGTTAATGCAGTACTATCCCACTGACATTCACTGAATTTACAATTGTATAATCATGTTTAAAAACAGCTTAACATGTACAGTGATGAGCAGTCCCTTCATTTTCTGCAAGCACTTTAGCTTTGTGATCAATAAATGGACTAGTTACCGAAATGACCATATCTAGAATCACAAGAACCTGTCAGACAGGTTGATACCTGAAACCCCTGATCAGCTACTAAAAACCACAATGTGCATAAGCAGCTTAGTGAGGAGGCCAGAGCACTGAACCCACAGAATCTTCTCTAATACACTTCATTATCATGCTTTTGTGCCTGCTTCGTGACAGACAGAGCAACAGAGAAAAGAGGGAAGAAGAGGACAGTCATCACAAAAGCCACAGGAAAAACAGAACGAGAAGTGTGAGGGACAGATTGTGACTGAAAAGAGAGGAGAAGAGGAACAGAGAGCAAACAAACTTCATGGTTTTTTAAACATCACCTCATGCCGGGCAGATTTTCTCTCTCACCTCCTACATTAGTTAACTTACATTGGATATAGGAATAAAACAGGAAATATTGTGCAACTGCCAAAACAAGCAAATACTCAATTGAATCATCGTATTTAACACCGCAACTCACATTCCAGTGTTTTTAATAATGCGTCCCTGGTCCATCTTCTGTCCAATCCCATGGACCACAAAGACGATGTGTGTAGTCTGAGGGGGTCTGTCCTCGGGTGAGGCCTCCTCAACGAAGCCCCGGTGGAGCCCTGTCCCACTGCTTGAGGCTGGAGGAGGAAAGATGACAGGGTGGGGTCGTTATTAAATCATTATTTACAGCATTGTTATCCAGCCCTGCTAAATAAACACAATTTTAGTTTGTTCACCAGCAGCCTATAATTATATCTTGTTGACTGTTAAGTAATGTGTTGTTCTGACTCCAAATAGGCCAGCAGGTGAGACACAAAGTTCAGCTGGCACCGTGTCCCAATGCTCCGTGACAACACAGGTGGTGCTTCTGGAGGATCGAGTGTGGGTCCTTATTTAGAATCTATAGTCTCGTCCAGTCATGTGCTGTGCGGCAAGGCGACAGGAGCCAATGGCATTGGTTGCTGTCTGGATAGCACTAAGGAGATTTCCCCTCAGAGAGCATTTGTGTGTCAGGGGAGATGGAGATAAATAGGGCCCGCTCCTCCTCTTACAGAGATGAAAATGTACCGTAGAGCTGGGAGTCTCTCGGATTCTTTACAGATCAAACATCACACAGTGGGTTAAAGTGCAGTCGCCATCTTTACAGTTAGGCTTAAGCCATTTCATCTAAACTAACCCCTCATAACAGCAGATGGACACAGTGATTATCTGGGCTAATCCATTTAAGAGACTGAACTGTACCCAGGCATGTTTAAGCAAGTTGCAAAAGTGATTGATACAAGAAAATTATTGTGCAATGAAATTACAGTCATAAGAATTTAATTTGCACATCAGATGGAGACAGAATTGGGTAGTGGTGTTTGGTTTCACACAAATTATAACCAGAGCTTTAGCAAAAGCGATCAACTGTTTATATTTGAGGGTGGAGCGCCAGGCTAGCATTTCTGTACTGCACTGCACAATGGCGCTTTGAGCTAAATGCTAATGTCAACCACAAGGTGATGCTTGAGGGAAAAAAAAGGGGGCCATTAAATATCTGGAAAAAGACGATGACAGTGGGTGATTACAAACCTTTGGAGAAACCCAGTTTCTGAGTCACGGTGCGAGCAATTTTGGAGGTGGTGGCGTCGCTGTAGAGGTAGACCTCATCCACGCTGTGCCAATCTATGTGGGTCCGACTCAGCTTCAGACTGTGGATGGCTGCAGGAGGGTGGCAGAGAGAGAGGGTGATTGATCGAATGAATGGAAAGAGAGGAGGGCATTGTCAGACAGAGTGGGAAATTAGGCAAAGAGAAGGGAAAAACCAGGGAAACGGACGAAGGAAAAAGGTTCACCGATACAAAGTGTTTTGAGTGCAAAGAGTGAGAGACTGAATCCAGCACCAGTAAACACCAAGTTACAAAGAAGGGACATTTCTAGAATCATCTGAACAGCCCAATCAAATGCAGTCTGGAGCATTGATCTGCATGTAGTAAGAAAATACATCAAACTACCACACACCACGATTGAATAGTTCAGCTCTTGCTTGTCCGTCCTGCATGTGCATCCTCAACATTTAGATAATTACATATTTATTGTTTTCAATATATTTTATGACTAGTCGCTCTTACGTCGCAGCGACTGAAGTAAATGAGAGCAGAGGTCAGGTTCGAGAGGCGACACCCTTTACTACAGAAGCTAGGATGACATATGAAACTGGTAGATTGGCGAGAGATCTATTTATGTGCCTGCAGCAGCATGTCCCTTAGATGTCCTGTGCAGTCAAGTTCATCTTGAGATTGGTGGAAGGCTTTGGCGTAGGTCCAGTGCATAGTCATGGCTTTTTGTACTGCTCGAAACCAATCTAGGGATTAAAACCCTTTAGAGCTGGAGAAACGCAATGCTTTTGTTTGAGCTCAAAACAGTATTGCCTCACAAACAAGGACACAAGTGTAGAAGACATACAGTGTTATGTTTTTTAATGTCTTTTGTACATGCTCCTTGTACAGGAGTAGACTAGGGAATCATTTATGTCTTGTGTCAGATCTTTGCATCCTCTCAAGAGTTGTTTTACCTGCTCATTAATCTTTTAATAACTTGCCTTCCTTTCCATTCCTTGATAATTCACCAGCCAGGTTTACATGGCAGAAATAAGTAAATGACATTTTGTCAAGAAATTTCGAAAAAATGTGTCTGTCTCTCTTTCCAATTCCCACGTGAATCAATAAAACAATCTATACTGCATATCAACTATCTGTGTGTGTGTGTCACATGGTGGGGTTGAACCTCTGTTGACTGGCAGACTAATGTCTTCCTTGGACAAGCATGACTTGTGGGTCATGTGACACTGAGCAATTATCGTACCTTGACTGAGACCTGTTCACAGTGAGTGGAGCCAGTCTGAAAATGAATGACTGCCTCTACAGGAGACGGACAAGCAGGGTCCCGAAGAAGAACACGACAAGAAACATTTGTTGGACAGAAGAAGGGCCTTAATCCAACTTTGAATTAAAAAGAAATCTAACCCCGGATATAAAATAATAAAGCTGAAGTCCTGTGAAACGAGAGGTGAGCGATTGAGTTTCTTCTCTCACGCGGTTCCATTTACCTCTGCAGGTCCTGAGATGAAACCGCTCTGCACCAAAAGGAAGCGGATGCTTAACCTCTACCACCGCACAGTTTAAAGTGGCCCCCTGTTCTTATCTCTACCTCATGCACTCACAGGTGAAGACTCGGAGGAGTAAGCTGATCTGAGAGATGAGACCTGCAACTGTTACACGAGGAGGGCCACTTCAGACTGTTGAGCCCTATCGTTAGCAGAGTTCACTGTAAGACAGGAAGTCTTTGAAGTCAGCTACAACATGCATATTTCTGCAGTTTTTTATTTAATATTATATTCATATCAAATGTGAAAGTTGATGAGACTTAAGAAAGGGAAATGTTGCCAGTAAGGGGGAGAGATGTTTATGTGCTGTACAAGAAGACTTCCTGTTTTACAATGAAGGCCAATGCATCAGAAAGGAAAGGGAAAGGAGGAGGGGGGTCGGGGCGACTGAGGAACTGGCAGTCAACCGACACAAGGTTAAAGAGTTTACTGAGCTTGCTCTCTGATGGCTGCGGAGATCTACTGAGGGTGAGGGAGGATTTCACATTACAGAGTGAGGGGCAAAGTACATGACTGTGGGAACAGGCTGGATAAGCTAATAAGTAAAGAGGGGAATTTGTGTGAGACAATTTGAGAGTGATGCAATAAGCAATGAGCAGAGAACAGAGGGGTGGAAAGAGATGAAAAGGAAGGGCTCCTTGAATGAATCATAATAATGATGTAGTCTGGGGCTGTGACAGTTGTTTCCTAAGGATCCATTTTTTCTTGGCTATGGTTTTCTACAATATACAAGTGCTACTTTAAAAACTATAATACTCTTATTCAAGGTCTCGGTTGATTTCTACTTAGGATACTAGATTTTAGGTCAACGGCCCCTTGGATTTACTATATGATGGGGCACCTAGAAGTAGGACGGTGATGGACCTCTAAGAGGCCGACTCCACACAGCATGTTTGGGGGCTATAGTAAACGGCCACAATGGCTCCTCTGTGAAGCTCATCACTTGTGCAAGGGCTCTTAACAGAGCGCTTTGTTCATTGCCCCGAGCGCGGGAGCAAGTGATAGCAGTTCATTAATGAAGCTCAAACTGCCGGGGGGGACTGAGAAAAAGAAAGCAATGAGAGAGAAAGAGGGAGACAGGGTTGGCGAGATAAACATGGGTAAAGGAGGTTTTCTGAGGACCAGCTTATTCATTGTAGATCCACTGGTTTAAGGGGTGTTGCCCTAGTAGATTACTGAACCATGTTACTATCCCAGCAAGGAGATGAGGGATAGATCAATAGGTCATCAAGCAGCATCAGCTACAGCAGAAGTACAAAACTCTAGGTCACAGCACAGAAGGAGACGCTCTAGCAACTAGGCCCAGTTATGGTTGCAATAGAGGGAGAGCAGCCTAAATCAATTGAATACAACCAATTCTAACTGAGCCTAGGTCTAGCTCTATCTATTAGATTTCAAAAGGTCTGAACCATGAACAAAAGGGAAATCAGGCTCCTAGGAGACCTATAGGTTCTACGAGGAGAGAGGATTCAAGCTAGCAGATCTAATACAGCAGTGGTAGAATAAAACAAAACAAAGAATTTGGTATTTTACAGTACCTTGACAGCGTTTTCGCTTGTGACATGTAGTTTTAGCACTCGTCGGATATCCACTCCATTTGAACAGAAAAGGGAGGTAGAAAGGAGGCAGGTGGGAGAAAACTAAACAACCGACAGAGTGAGTAACGGCCACAAGCCTGGCATCAGTCACACATGCTACCACTGTCATCGCTCTTGAACAGGCCGATCTATCAAGTAGCGCTGCTATCAGGTTACCAACACACAGAGCCTGTACTGGTTATCGACAGGGCCTGGTGGCTGCAGGTAGATATCAAGGAAATAAGCTGGAGATAAGCCTTAGTTATAGGCTGCGGTATATAAGAGTCTACAACCCAAAATGCAGCGCTTCTTGACATACTGAGGTAGATGACTGAGGTAGACTTTCATGTGAATCATAAAAGCAACATACTATTAAGCATAATTTCTCTAAAATCTTCAACTTTTGTGTTTGTATTACAATGGGAAGTTTATGAAAAAGAAAGCGTTAATTAAAATTTGTTTGCTCAGCACTTTTGGGGAAAATAGTTAACAACACAGATCATGACAAAATTAAAAGAAAGTATATAAAATGGCAAAAAGTTATTGAACATTTTTTTTTTAAAGCGAGACACAAATAAAAGCACACTTTCTTAACACTAAGACTTAAAACTTATTGAAAACAGAATCCCATTCAGAGCCAGGGACAAACACCAGCTATAACCATACAAAGAGAACGAGGTTTGAACATATGTGATAGAATTCTGTTTATGAAATCAGGGAAGTTTCTGCAGGGAAAATGGGTCAAATAAGTAGTTATGATGCTGCAAATGTTTTACCTGAGCCAAATTCAGATGTTCCTGAAAGTGTATTATTTTGTTATTTATAATGATGTTAATGTTCTGTAAGTGGAGTCATTAATGTGAGCATCGATCTTTTACGTGAAACAATGCCCCTTTTCCACAGTAACACACATCACTTTATATATAAAACTGAAATAATAATTTGGCAATTGAGTGAATAATTCCATTTAAAACCCTTCACTGACACAAGTGGTTAAAGGTTAAGATTTGATAAAAAAAACTAATCTAATTTAATTTTCCTCGTGGGAAAACCCCACAATAATTAAATTCATGTGTCTGTATGCTAATCTTGAACAGTTCGCTCAAAGCTGAAGCTCAATCAAACCATGTTCTATTAACTTTAAATCTCTGAATCAGGGTGTGGCTTGAAGAAAAAAAAAAGGATTTCTCAGCATCTGTTAGTCAAATCAGCAAAGTCTACAAATCCCAGGGCTTCACTCACTCAGTGAATCAGACTTGCAAATGTCAGCAGAGTGTGTCTCAGCTGAGGTGAAAGTCTGAGGAGGAAGACCTGCTGAGTACACAGGATGTGTATTTGCTAAGCTATCAGTGAAGTCCATTTGGCCATCGCAGCACTGATGGGTCCATCCATAAATAGTTGTTGCCTGATGACTGGGGTATTCACCAAGCACACAATCTTCCTCATAAGGAACAATAACCTTTACTTGTGTCATAGATTATAGTGTGTGACAGGAAACACATGACGTTTATGGATGGCTAACAATCATCTCTTAATCACACCAAACCAGACTATACGTTGATGTCACAACCAGCAGAGAGGTCTGACCCTCTCAGAGCCTCGTAATGTTTTAATCTCACAGCTATCCAGATTAAGGCAAATGAAACATCAAGGATTAAAAGGTTATTAGGTGAAAAATGTATGTCCAGTTCTTTTAAACCTGTGTCACCAGTCACAGAGTGTATTCTCGGCCTCATGGGCATAAATATGTAGCTAAATATGTAGCGTAAACTTTTGCTCAGCCGGCAGCAGGCTGGCTTTATTCCTCATTGACATCCGAGAAGCCTGACCGACTGGGAAACACCCTCTAGTTTCCATCATAGGATGACTCTTCAATACATACACACGCGCACAGGAAAATCCTAAAATTAATGGACAGGAAATGTTTAGTTAACCCTTTTTTCTGTTGCATATTCAACTCAACTTGGAAACTGACAGTGGCAGCATCTACACTGAGAATTCCAGCCAGATCAAAGATGGGCAAATGGAAAATAAAACATTGACACACAATTAATAAAATCTATGAACTGCGATCCCCTTGTGGCCATTTTTGGCTTCAATAACTGAATCAAGAGCCGTGGCTTCCTCTCTGATTCCACAAGCTCACCATCTGTCACCACTGCCAACTTTCCTGCGTCAACAGTCATTCCCAGAAAACCGACTGTGACTGGCTGACTACACGATTCATGGAGAGAGTATACGCAGGGAAGTACATTTGGATCGTGAGAGGCAAGGACGATTTGCAGGAGTGCTCCCAACATTGTCATTTTAGGCGTGCATGGCAGGCTGGTATGCAGATCATTCGTCTCCTGCTTCACTAACCTTTAGTCTCAGCTACTCACTGAGGCACAAGGGGAGGGGCAGAAAAGGGAGAGAGGCGATAAGGAGAGGGAGGGAGAGAGCAAGCGATAGCACGGGCAATTTACGTACTGCGGTAATGTCAGAACCCAGCCGGCTTGCTTTATGATCCTTAATAAATAGAAGTGTTGGTGTGAAAATAAGTCAATTACTCAAGATATGAATCCAATTCTAAGTCTATAATATAGTAACAGATATAATATATGTGCCCTTGCTTGACAAACTATGATCGTAAGATCTGATCTGTGTGTTTTACATTAGTCTGAGGACTCCAAGTGTTGGAAAACCAATCTGTGTGCCCTTTACAATATGTCACACACCTTACAGATAATTCTGTCTGTGATCCCTCTGTCCTCTGTCTGTGCCTTTTTGTGTCTCTACGTGTGCGAACAGATATTTTAGTGTCCGTGTGTACATGTACACTTCTGCTCTTGGAACAGGAGTGACCGTCCAATTTTTTCCCTTTAAGCTTATGTGACGTAATATGAAGGCAGATCCAAAGGGTGACGATGAAAGTGACTTTGCTCTGTTGATAGTTTTATTTACTTAATTTATTCTAAGCAGGGAGCAGCGATAGTTCCGTGCACCATAGCGATCAAGTGAGGACACAAAAGACACAAGGCAAGCCAAACAAAACGTAAGCTTTGTTTGATTCACAGGAATTTAACAGTGACTCATTATGCAGTTATTGTTATACACATAAAATGAATAACGCTGATTGTGCCAAGACAAATGCCTGAGTCAGTTGCTCCGGACATTTAACAGAACTCCAGAAATGTCCGGTAAATGTCAGAGTGAGCCCATCTGAGAATTCATCAGGGGAATCTCTGTGAAACTCACAGGAATGGAGTGGGCACATAGATGAAATATCTGTTATATGACGTACGTAAAACTGGTTTTAAAAAATTCATTACAAATATTCCTGGAGGAAAAACAGGAGCCCACACGCAGAAGACGCCGGCGAAAAGGTCAACTTGGAAAAGCAATGACATGCAAGGGCTTTTGGTCCTAAGGGACGACACTGTTGTCGATGGGCTTTAAACAAACACACTTGATTTCCACATCAGTGATATTGCGTCATGTCCTGGTCCTGTATGCTTTACTCAGGCACCACCCTCGACTGAACCTTCCAAATAATTCTCCTGTTGTTGGGAACCTATCTGTGCTCTTTATATGAGAAAGGCACGTCTGAAAATGACTCCAGTGTTGCAGGAACTAAGAGTACTTGAATAATATTACACATTCTAAGTTGTCTTCCATTGAGTAGCTTAGTATTCATGTTATTTTATGTTTCAGGTTACTTTGGCGTTGCTTTGATACACATCTGAGTTTCTCTCGCTCGTATCCGCTCGGCTGTAACAATGCGGACGAAACAGTTCCTCACTCCCTCCGACAGTCGCTGCTTCTTCTCTCTGCTTCGCTCTGTTTATCTGCCACATTCACGCACACCCACACATTCATCACCACAGAAGGTCCCGTAGATCTGGCTGCCTTAAGGACACCGCTGAATCAAAGAGCCTCTTTCTTATTGCTCTTCACGGCTAAAGCCCACGACGTGTCCGCCTGAGCCAGCCCTGCGAGACGGACGTGCCAGAATGAAGAAAGCCACAATGATCTGCACCTGCTGTACACCGCCAGGATGACATGACAAAAATCTACACAGGCACACAAGAATGCACCTGCTCCGTTCATCCCTGTCGACTGTGCTTCCATTCTTCAACAGGCAGGGCTGCCACATAATTCAACCTTTATGACCATGACAATGCGTTTCTTGGGGCTTTATTGTGAAGAAGATGCCTTTACTTTTAAATGGAATTCGTAACTAAAATGCCTGTGGGGGTGTTTCGTCACATCTCTGCCATAACAAAGCAAAAGGGAGGTGTTGTTTTACAAGTTGCTGCCTGACTGGTTTTTAAAACAGTGAATCCACCAGTAAATGAGTGTATGAATTTGCAGTTGCTGGTTTACAATAGGGTGTTTTTTGTTTCAACTATGACTCCATGACAACTGCTTTTATTTATTCAAACCTCAGTTAAAAGAATGATGCTGTTTAAAATTCAGATTTCCAGATTCGGCTGCGCTTAATATATAAAACATATCGACCTTATTCTTCTGCCTGTGCCCTTTCCGTTCTCTCACCATCTTTGCTGTCGACGGTTTTCACCACCAGGTCGGACTCGAACGTGTCCTGCATCTGTTGCCCGCGGAAATGGCTTAGGTGCTCCTGCTCGATGAGGTCACTCTCCTCCTCCTCCAATGGGAGCCAGGTACCATCAATAAACCACTGGCCTCTCATCACCGGAATGTGATCTTGTTCTGCAAGACAATGAAACATAGAAGAGATTTAGTCTCAGATGACAAGGTATCATTTAGATGTAAGGATGCACATTTGGGAGCCGGTCCTCTGTATCCAGTAGGCATGACTCTTTTGGCTTGGGTAAAATAATAAATTAGGTGCAGTTCCATTTTGTTTTGCTCTGTATGTTTTAAGCAGGAATTCTCCAGAGTAACAGTGTTGCCACAGTCACTCTCCAGGAGCTGACTCATTTTAAACGTGTGATGTGGACTCTGTAAACTCATTTTCATCTAACTCAACAAGTCTGCTAATTCCAGAGAGGCCAAGTCTCAGCGGCCTCTGCAGCGAGTCCCAGCTTTGATTACAGTACCGAGCGACATTATTAACTGATTCTCCGGTGGTGACAGTGAGTGTAGAAGCTGAATTGAATGTAGACACACTTTGAAAAGTACAGGAAGCTTTTCTATGCACAATGACACAGCACATCTGGAGATATCAGCAGGCTCCCATTTAAGTGTTTGAAAGAAACACTGAGGCTCAGTATAGTGCAGTCCCTCATTATTAGGATGGTTCATATCTGGTCCGAGAAGATAAGCTTCACAGATGTGAGGTTTCAAGTTCCTGTGAAATGATTTTGTAACTTCTTTTCACCCAACATTGTGATATTAGGACATGAATATATGTCTATACATTTTAATCAGAGTATCTGGAAGGCTTCTTGGATTAATTCTCCTCCACATCTCACAGCTGAAATACTTTTAATTACTTTTTACATAACCTTCCTGTGCAAAGGGTTACAGGCTGAGCTGAAACCTCACGGTAAGAGCATGAACTGTCTGCAAAGGTCTCACATCCCACAGCATGAACATTCAGGAAAAAATAACTGGCTTCTCTAAATGTCACATGGCGTTAACCTTCCAAAGACCCAGCAACCCATGAACCCTTTCATCAGGGGGGGGGGGTCGGCTTATTGTTCCCTGCCTTTTCCTGGAAATATCCATGAATTAGTTAGTGCAGATCAGCTGAGACCAATAGATGGACTTCCTGGGTTGTGTAGATGATCCCAACAGATAACGGCTAAGTAATTGCAGAGCCAGTAAAACAACCATACAGATACAAACCATGCAGGAGTCGGCAATCCACTGAGAGGAATGAGGAACCACCTGCTATGTTTGTGGGTTTTTCTTAGAGATCTGTTATGGGAGTAGGGATGGATGTTGCAATGCACAAAGTCTCTGATTGAGCAGCAGGATTGCGAGTGGATGTGGGTCATTAATCTGTATGCTGTCAGCCATTATACTGCAGAATGTACAGTATATACATTATTTATATGTGCAAAGAGGGCATTAGTGCAGTGATGCTGCAGAGATGTGGAGCAACACAACCTGTGACTGATGCACAACAAAGATATGACTTTATAGTTGTGTACTCACGCTTCCAGTAGACGGGGTTGCACTGCCTCTCCTTGATGTCCACCTCGTAGAGCCCACCCCGGACACACACAGGCTCCACGTTGATCTCAAAGCAGTCCGGGTCTCGGTCCTCTGAGGACACGGTGGACGTGGTGGATGTCTCCACCGGCACCGCACCGTTCAGCCCCTTGTCCTCCCCACCGCAGCCCTCCTCCGGCTCCTTCTCCCCGCCGTCCCGGGGCTCCACCACCCTGGGGTTCAGCTCCGAGTATTTCCGAAACATGAGCTCGATGTTGAGCGAGTCATGCCCGACGAAGGCTTTCCACGTCTTCTTGTCCTCCTTGTAGAACCAGCGCACCTCCTCGGGTCCCAGCTCCGTCACCACCTCGTTGAAGCGGCTCCTGGAGCTGTTGGACCTCGACCGCTTCCTCTTCTCGAACAGCGGGCCCACGGTGCTCCCTCCGCCGCCGTTGCTGTACCCGACTGGCCCGCTGTCGAGGTAGCCTCCGGGGGAAGTGAGGTCCAGGAGCTGTGGGATGTGCCCGGCGTGGAGGAAGGGCAGGTGCCCGTCATGTCCCGCCTGGACCGAGGACATCCCCGCTTGCACCGTCTCGTCCATGGGACTCATATCGTGGCAGCAGGGGAACCCATCGCTCCCCACGACCCACTCCTTGTTGTTGTTGTTGGTGGTGGTGAGGCCGAGCGGTGAGCCCTGGCTGTCGGTGCCCAGAGAGGAGCCCTGGCTGTCGGTGCCCAGAGAGGAGCTCAGCGTGGAGGTGTCGGTTCTGATGTTGAAACTGCTCATAACTCTCCGAGCAGCCCAGCCTCCTCCTGCTGCTCCTGCCTCCTTCTGCTCCTCCTGCCTCCTTTTCAAAGCGGCCACCACTTCACCACATCCAACAGCAACATGTCATAGTGGTTAATTATTTAGAAGAACATCAATTTCACCTAAAAATCACGGAGCTCCAGACGAGCTGCCGGCGCGTATCCCCCAGGGCGCCGCGGCTACATCAGCCTGTTAGCTTGCTAGGCGGCTAAGCTAATGGTGCTGGACGTAGAACTACAACCGGAAACCTTATCAAAGCCTCTCGGACTCGGGTCAAACTCAGTCCCCCCGTCCCCGGGTGTCTTCAGTCCGGCTCCGCGGGAGTCCTCACCCGGTCTCCGCACTGTGACTTGTCCTCTGGTCCCCGGAGGAGTATCACGTTCAGTCGGTTTGTCCAAACAAACCTTCGCTCGGAGACAATACTGTAGTATGCGTGCGTGCGGCTTGACAGCTCATGAGCGCGGATCACAGGATTCACTCGGGAGCGCGCACGCAGAAGTTTACGCGACCGTGACCGCCGGAGATGCAGTACTCGTGTTGTCCACTAGATTGAGACTAATCAATTTTTTTGTTGGTAAAGATCATAAACAGTCTTTGGTCAAGATGCGAAGATTGTTCTATTTTTAACAATCTATTCATCTAATCTTGCCTCTACTCCTTTGTTTACTAACTCACTGCAAATTAGGAAAACACATGCACATGGAAAAAACACGTGAAAACTAATAAAACACATGCACATAGAAAAATAAACACGTGGAAAGGACACCGGACATGTTTCCAGGGGGACCCAAACAAGTGATGGACCTGGCTGTAGTTCAATGCTGTGAGCATGGCTGTGAGAAGTCAATTAAATCTGCTTCTCGTCGGTGGGGATGGAAAATGGAATGTCTTCATTCGTAATGCGTTGACCTCTCTCGGCCACTATTTCTTTATATATTTCTTTATATATTTATTAATACTGTATTAAGCTGGTGAGTATCTACACCACTCACTACTTAATCCTTCTATTACACGTCTGCTAAAAGTTTAAATACACTTTTATTTGCTTTATTTCATTTAATTATGTGTTAACTGCTTTATTTGCTTGTTTCTATTCTTATGTTATACACTTTATTTCTTCGAATGTGATCCCTTGCAGGAGTTAGAACAAAAGTAGGCATCACTGAACTTTACAAGGACCAACATCCCAAATTAAAATCAATAATTAAAAAAATAAACAATGATAAACATTATATTTCCTGTGTCTGTCTCACGGTGCTGGACCAGCCCCACTTATCACATATTACGGTCCAAGCCATCAGGTGTAGACCGCACGGTGAACATTAGATGTAAATCGAATTAAAGTAGTAAAACAAGGCTTACCTCTTGTTGCCAGTAGGTGGTGCTATCACCATAACTACATACAGACTCAAATATCTGTTCAGGTCCAGAACACTCTTCAGATCGTATAACAGACGAAGACATCAAAGGATCTATCACCACTGACACTGTGACATTAAAGCAACTGACAGCAACGAATACATTCTCTGCCTAATGAATCCCTTTGAAGGGTTCTTAAAAAGTAAGTCACAAACAAGTGTTATTCTTTCAGCTTCACCTTTCGATGCACAACACAGTTTTTATTTTGTGGTCAGGAATCTCCACACAGATTTGACATTCATTCAGGTTAGACCTATGTGCGGCTTAAAAGCACAAACTCTGATTATAGCCTTTACTGTATCAATGTGGCCCCACCTGGCCTCCCAAGCAGCACCACTTCACTGAGGCCTGCAAGTAAACAAATGTCTCTGCTCCTCTGATGTTTTTCTAATCACTCACTTTATAAAAACCTGCTGAGTTTGACTCTGTGTTCACTTTTTCTGCAACAATGAAGTTAAAACCCAGCGTTGAGTCATAATCTGCGGGAATAACTTTTGTCTGCAGGAATGTGTGTGTGCTCAGAATAAGTACATCCTCACCAGGCCTGACGTGCCGGATAGATTTGGTGAGTTTTTGATTATGTTCAAGCCATCAAAAATGTGATTTATTTGACTGAATAATCAAACGAAAAGCACTGTCAGTGCCCGGGGCCTACTTACTAACAATAACAATATTTAACCAAAATGAGACAAGAAGAAATGTACTATATTTATATGTGTTGTCAACGTTATACCTGATTCATTTGTGTATGTTTAAAAAGAAAAGCACTAGATGGAGGCAAAAGCTCATTTATAGTCACAGACCTTACCCTAATAGCTCGTATAACATGCAATGCCATAGTCTGCCACTAGAGAGCAGCAGCGGCTTGCTCATTGAAAAAATTTGGGTTGCTGCTTTGAAAAAGACTGGAGACAGTTTAACTTCCTAAAAACATTGTTACACACTTCTGCAAAGTTTCTAGTCACAAGGGAAGAAAATAACTGATAACTGAAGATTTCAATTGTCACTGAACAAACATGAAATAATCCTTCCTTTAGACTGTTTTCCATGAGTATATTCCTAATATATTATGACTAACAGAGTCATAGAGTGAGATACACTCTATATAGACTATATAGTCCACTTCTATAATGAAAATCAAAATGAAGCAAGTGGCCACAAAGCGCTCGCCTCTCTGGTCACACAAGTTCAGCCCTTGTGTCATTGACCTGCAAAATCTATTTGTTATGTATCAGTTCTAGTGGCAACCAGTGTGTTTACATCCTCGTGTGTGTCTGTGTGTGTGTGCATGCCTGCAGTGTGAGTTTGTGTGTTTGCATCTGTGTACATACTGCGTGCATGTATGCATGTGCCCGTTTGTTTGTTTATGCGAGTGCATATGTTTGCATAATGTGTGTTTTGTGTGGTGCTATTTGTGTTAGTGTGTGTGTGTGTCTGTGTGTGTACTGCTGGTCCAGGTGATCGTGGGGCCGCAGTGTGGTCTGTGGGGGGGGAGAGGAAGAGGAGAGAGAGAGAGGCCAGGCAGCTGTATTTGGAATAAACAGAAATTATCCTGCTGTGTTCTAATTTACTGCAGAGTGGGAATTAAACTTTAAACTGGTCCCGCCCCTCTGCAGTCCAATGCTGCACGCTTCACCAACCCACTTGCATAATGTGCGTTATTAAAGTGTAACCCCATCAAAAATCGGACTTTTCAGTATCAATTCACATCCCCCTGTAGGCTTTGTCAGGCAGATGAATAAAAGGAAAAGTTGTTTTCTGGGAGAGCTTGTATTGTCTTGGGCAATAGTACAATGTTTGGAAGCTGTAGATGGTTTTTCTGAAAAGTGGATTGTTCTGCACAAGTGGTTTTGAGGTGCTTCTGTGGATAGTTTGTGTATTTGCCAACTGAAAACTCCCAGAATTCAAGCTGTGCAAAGCTCCGTTATTCCTGGTAAGTTATTACCTTTGCCAAGGAGGTTATGTTTTCACCCCTGTCAGGTACATTGGATCGTTTGCAACATTACATAAAAACAACTGAAACATTTTCCATGAATCCTGGTGGAAGGATGTGGTATGGCGGAAGAACCTATAAAATGTTTCTGCAGCTCCAGGTCAGGGGGCGGATCCAGTTTTTTTTCAACTTACTTTAACATTGCGAGGGCGTTTTTCAACATTTTGACAGTTTTCCCAGGGAATAATTCAAGGCTCTTGATGGAAACAATCAGGCACATTTAGGGAACTGATATCTTTGAGTGAGTGAAATTTGGTGCATGAATATCTAGGGGACTGTTGGGCCTGGGCGAAGGATTGAACTCTACTGAGTGAACCTTCTAGTTCAGTAAGTTGCTGTGTGGAATATGAATAATCTGCAGTCCCAGTCAACGGAACAAGAATGTTCCGATACTCTTATTTTCCAGATGACAGTCATTAAAAATGAAGTAATTATGAGTACGAGACAAATTTTCATTGCAGCAATATCTAATGTGCAGGATCAGAATAATTACTGGGTTAAATATGCACTGCGACCGTTTCCAAGAGCTTTCTCTCGTTGCAGGTTTACACTCGAAGAAGACATGTGGCTTTCATATAGGAATTAGTCAAATTCCTCATTTCTGGCAAACTCAAACAGGTTGGCCTCTCTCTCTCTCTTTCCTTCCCTCTCTCTCTCTCTCTGTTGCTCTCTCTGCCCTGATGTTTTGCAACCACCAGGCTCACCACCTGGATGAGTGGATGACAAACAAACTGCAAATTTTCCTTCCAGTAACTGACCAAATAGATATTTATAACCAGCTGGTCACCTCCCCCCAGCCCGAGCGGGCCCCCCTCTCCTGGGCCGCGGCTGTGAGAGCTCCCTTTTAAGATCAGTTGTGTCACTTCTGGCTTTGTTCTTAAACAAAGAGAACTGCCCCTCATCTGTCCGTAATTGGGCCGACTCTTGGAATGTGCTTGATGTCTCCGCGAGGGCCACTGCTGCTGCAGAGGACAGGCGAGAGGGCTGCCGGGACATGGGAGATGAAAAAGTGAAATGCATGCACCCTTCCTAACTCTACTCCTGTTTTCTTTTGCTGCCATTTTTCTTTTTTTTCTCCACTCCTTCTAGGACACCAATTTTCTCAACATTGAGGACCCCACCCCTTCCCCATTAAAATAAAGAAACCCCACACTCGGGGTAAATGTAACAATCTGCGGATCGACTGCGCCGACTCTGGACTCTGTTTGGTCTCTCGGAGCCGCACCACCTCGCTGCAAGGTGGGACGGTTGGATGCACTACAAGGCCGAGCCGCGGCACATGTCATTAGCAGTTACCGAGGTGATGTTGACCATGGGCAGATGGTTGAAAGGGGGATTGGAGGGTGTTTACTGCATTGTTACCAAAGGGAAGCAATTTAGAGAGTTCAAATTCCACTTGCAAGGAAGGGGGGGAAATGTTGAAACAGTAGTTGGCGGGCTACCAAGAGCCTGAGCCCCTAATTGTTTTCATTAATAGCAAATAATCTGAAAGTGCTTACTCTGTATTCTGGGAAACATTACGGTGTTGTATTCAGGACACGTACGTCTGGGAAGTCTCCGAGGATTAGTTTGAAAGTTTGTCTGTAGCAATCACGCCGACCCGAGGGGAAATGTTTTAAGACTTTTATGCTCCGACGGCAGACTTGCCAGTGTCTCTGAGGAGGTGTTGTATACCTTCTGGTGTTCAAGCAACCTTGTCCCCCACAACCCAGCCCCCTTTGGTTTTGGTCATGAGTCATTTACTCCTGAATCTTTCACCTTTCACCCCCAGCTCCACTCTCCATGTCGCTCGTGCTCGCTACCCTGGATAAGTAAATACATGATGTAATATGTGGTTTTCGCCTCCCGCCCACCTCCACCCACATCCAGCGGTGATTAAACCAGAGCACAGGCAGTTTTAGGTGGGGATTTGGTGGGGTGTGGTCTCCCGGGGTCCTGAAGGAGAGGAGGAGCTGGTAATAGATGAAGGCGAAAGGAGGGGGAATTTTAAAAAAGGCTGAGCAAACGTGACGAAAAAGGAGCGGCCCAATGCAGGTCCCCGACAAGGCGGGACCTAGAGCCAGAGCCATCACAGCCCTGGAGGATCTGTCTGGGTCTGGGGCTCCTCCGTCCCTGCAGCGGCTCCACCTCCCCCCCCCCACCCCGGCTGTCTGGGCCTCAGGTTCCAGGTGGGTGATTGGGGCTGTTGACTCCAGCACACAGAAGCCGCTGCCTGGTCCCGCTGCCCATACAATCTCCTCTAGGGCTACCAGACCCATTGTCATTCAGACTCCCCCCCCCCCCCCCCCAACAATTCACAAGTCTGACAACCCTCCGCACTGGAGCCTGGCTTGGGATGGGCTGCCTGACTTGCTGTCACCGCTTTTTGTTTGTGTGTGACAATGTGAGCTGGTCGGGAACAATTTGAATAAATATGTGGTGGTATTTTAATCACAATGTGTCCTCAGGGGCCAAATAATCGACTCCTCAAGGCTCTTATATACTACTACGTGTCCGTTTCTCGGAGAGTTCTCAGCAGGGGGCAAAGACTCTTTTTGATTTTTACTTCTCCGTCAGTCTACGTCCGGAAAAAATTCACCGCCAAACCCATAGGTGGCGCAACGGAAGACGAGCTCAGAGAAGCCTACCCCATTTGGGAAGAAGAAGTCCACGTGTCTCTGTTGACATGTTAGCTTGCGTCCCCACACACTGAACCATGGCAACTAACAGAACTAAATAAAGTGACACCCAGCGGGTCAAAATGCTGATGTAATCGTTTCTTAGCGCAGCGGTTCCCCGGTCTTGTTTCCGAACTGTGTTGCTGATTCCACAGCTTGAATCTGCTTGAGGCTACATGTAGCTAGAAGCTACACGGACCTAGCTCCCCCCAGCTTCCACACACAGTCAGCAGGGACTCCCGACACTAACTACTACTATCCAGTGTTTGCTTCTAACCTGACGGTATTATAGAAACAGTGTCATGATAGAAGTGGAATTAAAGTCGTGACGGCGGGTTCTTGCACTGTTACCACCGCAGTTAGCATGGTGGCTAGCCTAGCCCGCTAGCCTAGCCTGCTAGCGCCGTTTTGAAAGCTCGTTATAACCGTCTGTGACCGTGCCCTCAGTGCTCGAACGAGCCACCGTCAGCCATGAGTATATTCCTAATATATTATGTCTAACAGAGTCATAGAGTGAGATACACTCTATATAGACATTGTCCACTTCTATAATGAAAATCAAAATGAAGCAAGTGGCCACAAAGCACTCGCCTCTCTGGTCACACAAGTTCAGCCCTCGTGTCATTGACCTGCAAAATCTATTTGTAATGTATCAGTTCTAGTGGCAACCAGTGTGTTTACATCCTTGTGTGTGTCTGTGTATGTGTGCATGCCTGCAGTGTGAGTTTGTGTGTTTGCATCTGTGTACATACTGCGTGCATGTATGCATGTGCCCGTCTGTTTGTTTATGCGAGTGCATATGTTTGCATAATGTGTGTTTTGTGTGGCGCTATTTGTGTTTGTGTGTGTGTGTGTGTACTGCTGGTCCAGGTGATCTTGGGGCCGTGGTGTGGTCTGTGGGGGGGAGAGGGAGAGCGAGAGGAGAGAGAGAGAGAGTAGTGTGACGTATGATTGTGACGTATGATTCTACGTCACATTAATCGTAGAATCATAGTTGTGTTTGGGTTTGATGCTACATGGAAGTAAACAGGAAGTAAACAGGAAGTTTGAGGTCCGGAAATACGGAAATGACGTCATACGGAAATGATGTCGTTCGCGGACCAATCACAGCCAAGAGCGGTCCGTCGGGTCTCAAACATGAAGACGGATAGTTAGAAAAATCAGACGTGTACGAAAAGCTGTACGAAGCATTCGGAGAGGGCGTTTCACGACGGATAGGGCGGTCTTATCTGTCCGTAATAGACGAAACGGAGAGGCATAAATTGGCCTTCAGTTTGTTCACGTGGTGCTGTCTCCGGTTTTCTGACCTGAAAAACAAAAATACTTCAAATTTAAGTTGGTAAAAGCAGATTAAAAGAATTGTGCAACATTTTTGTGAGTGCAGTTCACTTCTTGTGCTATTCTGCCAATATTTAGATCTGATGATTGGCCACTTTCATGTCTAAGCATTCGATTGGAAGTTGGAGCCGGGAAACATTTACTTTAGATCAGCATAGAGACTAGAAAGAGGAAAACATTGTGTATCTTTTTTATTTGGTGCATTCAAAAATAGAGTGTAAGACAAACAAGTCGAAATTATTTTCCCAACGTGCTGAATATCTTTTAATAACCTGCACAAATCTGCCTGCCTGGTTTGTGTCTGCGGACAGAACCTGTTCACTCTAAAGTGGCTTTCCTAAACCTATCCGGAGAGGCTGTATGTGAGAACACAAATGTCAGAGTCAGTTGTTCCGGACATTTTCCTGAACTTTACCCGTACGCCCCCTCGTAAGATGTCAGGAAAGCCAGTGGGACTGTTGATGACGTTTGTAACACACGACAGACACATTACAAACAGAACAATTATCTCAGGATTAAACAGAGGAGCCATAAACGTAGAAGATGCAGGGGAAGATGTCCTCTTGGACAGACAACAAGACTTTAGATAAGAAACAACACTTCAGTCCACGTCTGAAAACAGCTCAGGTAAAACTACTCACCTTCAGTCAATTACACTGATCAGGAAAACTCAGTGACTGTGTTGTGTTGTGTTCTCTTCAGCTCGCCTCAGTCCTCAAGCTGAAAGAGTGTGTGTCCAAACATTTTGAGAACTCCATTTTAAGAGATAAGAACACTGCAGAGGGCGTGAAAGAGTTCAGAAAACAGATCAGTGTGTAAATCTCAAACTGTGTAAATTATTACTTGTTGGTGACGCGGAACATTTTGCGTTTGTACGGCGGCCGTTTGGGCATCAGTCAATTTCACCTCCACGTAAAAGTAAACTTGCCGGTGAATCGGACAGCCGCGGAGTGGAAAGTGCCAGGAAGATTAACGAGGTGTGTCTTTCCTCTCTCTCACACGATCCTTCTCTTCATCACTGTGTTTGTCTGTGCTGGTCAGTGTGTGCGGGGGTCCGTGTGGGGGTTCGTGCGGGGTGGCCCAATGTGGAAACATGCTGAGGTAAACAAGGAGAGGAGACAGCAGGGGGATGTTTCTCTCACTCGGCTTTACACCGATCCACTAGGGAGCAGGTGTTAGCTTGTTTGGACTAACACATTTTATAGCTCATTTTCTTCTCACATTTCTCCTGCAAGACACTTCCATCTACAAACCCAACGCCTGACTTGCTTAGCGCCAGTACAGGAAATATTTGTCATTTTGCTAACTTGCCAAAGGTTAAAATGCAAATATTGAAACCACTCTGACCCGGAGTTTGCTTTTCACATATCAAGAAAGCAGCAGGGGGTCGTCCAGGTCAGTGCCTGGGTAGAGCATGAAGGAGGCAGAGCATCGGCCCTTATCGTCAAAAGCTCTCAGATCTTGTTGTCTCTCAAGGTCGAAAACTTCGCCAGCATCTTCTACTTGTGTGGCTTTTTCCTGCTGTATTGTCACAGGGGCTCACTTGGACATTTTCTGGATATTTTGCTAGGGGGCTGTATCGCAGGAAAGGTTCCGGAAAATGTCCCGGAAAATGTCCGAAGCAACATTTGCATTCTCACAAACAGTGTTTTCCGGAAAATTTTAGGAAAATGTCCAGAGTTCAGTGCATGTCTGAAAGCAGCTTATGTCTGTTTAACTGGCTGCTGATCAGTTTAAGATCTAGCTCTGAAGTGTGTTTGTGCACACATGTATGGATTAGTTATTTCTTTGTTGGTTACTGTCTATATGTCAGCTTTATTCGTCCTTACAGAAAAGATGCCAGTTCCCGTATGAGCACAAAGGTGCTGCCTAATTCATCGGCTGTGAGTAAACTCTTTTAGATCCGCCTGTCGTTTACAAGGTGAGTGCTCTGCCCTTAGGACCTCTGAGGAGACCTACATGTGTTGGGCTGATCTTCAGTGTTTTCAGATGATGTTTCACACTGTCAGGGTTGACTTATCTGAGCGGGGAAAAAGTTCCCGGGGAACAGAACAGACATATCTCATAGACGGCTTTGGAATGTTTTTACAGAAAGGCCTGGGGACCCTCAGAGACAGCCACACTCCAGACTGAGTATATATAGCATATAGAGTATAAAGAAAGAAATCGGAGTAGTAGAGTCACTCGTGCACAATAAAATCACATAGGTACGTCTGGGTTCTGTCTTTCTATACCAGCCATCGTGGTCTGTTACCGAACATCACTTTGAGGTAAAATAGTTAAATAAAGCAATATATACATATTTATGTTCGTTATCGCGTTAATTTACAGATATGTAGAAGTTCTGAAAGCGATAAGTTCATTTGGGGAAATATATGTATTGTGTGTATAATGCATAATGTGTGTATGCATATATTGTTTTCTATTAGTCTTTTAGGATTATTGTCGATTTCATTATTACGCCATCATGGCCGATAGGGTAAGTCATGTCACAAAAAGACATCATGTGTTCGGAACATTTATTTATCAACTGTTAAATTGATTGGATCGTCGTATTAAAGATAAAATCTAAAACTCTTAACTAAAATGACTATGTTATGTATTTTGTTGATTTGTGTACATAATCCCAAATCTGTCTAACAACAGTCACTCGTGATGGAGCACGATTGTCCAGTGCAGTTTGCTGCCTAAAGTAACAACACAAAAATATCACATCAGGTAGATTTTCATTAGCAATGGTGGTTGAAAAAAACATCTCCCATGATCCCACACTGCTCTATTACATCATCAAACTTAGCTCTTGTTGTTGTTTTGAGTGAGAGACCTCTGGTGGCTGAAAATATTGCAGGTTTAAGAGAGAAATGACGTCTCACTGGGAGGCAAAAATTCTCAAAATAAATAAAGTCCTCCCTCACATTTCTGAAAATTTCTTACATTTCATTACACAAGCTCTTTGATTAAACAAGGCACATGTTGTGGTGGTCCGTTTCCCACCTAGAGGAGAAAAAGCACGCGTTGTGGCCCAAGTGTGGAACCTATTTATAGTTGTCAGAAATATCCCCTTCTTTCAATTTCTCTTGTCCTCCCCCTTCCCTTCTTTTCTTTTCGAGCTGAGGACCGCAAGTCCCCTCAGAGGCTCGGTTCTCCATCAGAATCCTTAATGGATGTCAGATGTTTGTGAGAGGAGGCCGTAGCGTGAGTGTGTTTCATGTTAGTTCTCAGCGTGATGAGCAGGGAAGCAGCTGGAGATGAACAGAAACTGCTCTGCCCCCCCCCCCCCCACCTCCTCTCACAATACCTCCATTTTTTATCCCCACTTCAGTCGTTCTAAGTAATGCTCTCCTGCCTTTTTTCCCCCCCAGTGTAATATATTGGTATTAATAAAGGCAAACAAAGGCAAACGTTCTGTAATGGGAGAGGAGCGGAAGATGTTGCGGTTTCCTGGAGAACCAGACGGCAGCTTCTTACTTCTTCTCACTATAAATCTTGTGGCAGTTTCAATGGCTGGACGGCCATGCTCTGTGTGAAAGTTTCCCCCGAGTTGATTGCAAAGAAGTTCAAGGCAAACTGCTCTGTTGTTGCTCACAGCCGTTGGGCCTAATAGTTCTGCTACAGGGGTGCACTTCAATCGCACGCGCTGTCATACAATATCAATTTGGACCTTTGCAGGACTTTCATCAAAGCGATCAGTGCGTGGAGATGGTTCTTTACTGTAAGTGGGTAAACACAACTGGCCCATCCTCCCTTCTGGCCCAATTGCTTAATAGGAATTTCCAGTTTCCCACAAACGTCTTTGTTGGACCAGCGTCCTTTTACCACAAGCATTAACTGCAGCAGCTCACATTTCTTCAGCCTCCTCTATAACATTTTATCTGTATCACTGCAGGGTTTTACTTTGCATTATTGCTCCTCTGGGAGAGCTGGGATGATGTGGACAGCTCCGGGTTGCTAAGCGTAATGAGTGAATGATACAGAGCAACGACGCACAGTATATACGATGTCGAGTCCGTTTTATAAGGTGAAATAAATAAGTCCAGGTGTTTTCGTGATGGAGAACCAAACTAATGCGTGAGTCAATGTGAGTATTTCCTTCTCGTAGACAATACAGATCTGTGAGTAAGGCCGGGCTGGCAGGGTGTGTGTGTGTGTGTGTGTGTGTGTAGGGGGTGATGATGATGTGTGGGCCAGACCACTAAGAGGAGAAAAAGTCATGTGAGAATGCAAATGTTTGAAACCAGTCGCACCAGGCATTAAACTAACTTGACCCTGGCAGCTCAGAAATTCCTGGTAATGTTCGCTTGATCCCAAGTGTGAAGTATAAAGTCGGTCATTGCCTGGATAAGCAGCAGTGGCGGATTTAGATATACTATATGCGACATGGACAATTAAATTAAAGGGGTTCGCATACAAGCTGGAACCACCGCTGCATAGCAACAGGTGGGATGTTCAAAGTTACACAAAAGAAGAAGACAGACATCCAGGGGTATGGAGGAAGCGTCATTACACGATTTCCGCAGTGTAATATTTGTGACATGTTTCTCCTCCAGCATGACACCACTCGGTAAGACTGTGTCTGACAGGGATGATCTCCCTTTGTGTGGTAGAAAGGGCAAAACTGGATTATTGAAGGACCTGATTCTCCGAGCATCGTCAGGAGTTCATAAGAAGAAAACAGCTTGAGACAGATGACTGTGCCTGTATCAAGCAGGCCATGTCCAAAAACAGCATTCACATGTATTTTCAGCAAGGGTCTAAATCTCAAAAAATCCATAGAAGAAGGAAAATCAGACAAAACTATTGTCTTTGTCCTGGGTGGTGTGGAGTGGAGTGGGAAACACAGTCCTTCCACATTGATTTGTGTTTCATTTAACCTGCAGGTCAAATTTGTCCTGAACCCCAACTAGTGTTTTTCTGTGATGCATAAACTCAAACTAACCAAACTATAACTCCAGGAAGTTACCTCAAAGATCAGCGGTACACAAAACACAGAGGAGACTTTTAAAAAAAGGCTTCGTGTTGAGGAAAGGCCAAAGACGGAAATAAGGTCCTTTCCCACTTGAATGCATCTATCGAGATCATAATTCAACATTCCCAAAAAAGAAAGAGGTGAGAATAAATAGAGAGAATGGCAAAGTAACAGGACATGTTATTTGCGAGGGCGCTGAGAGCCACGGGAGCCGGTTGGCAGGTCGTTGGGGAATTGGAGCGGGCAGCCGGTTGGTCGGCTTCCCTTTGGTCTGCAGGGCGGGGGTGGCGGGCCTCATTATATCTCTTTCCATGTCGGGCCCTTAAGTCCATCTCCTCAGCGCCTGTTCTGTTTGTTTAGAGAGCCAGAGCCTTTTTAAGCTACGTTTGGCCTAATGAGCCCATTATCTGCCAATGATCCACAAAGAGGCCCTCCTCTCGCTCGCCCGCTCCCGCTCCCTCCCCGCGTAGTAGCTCGCCCTCGCCCCCCTCTCTCTCGCTCTCCCCTTCCCCACCTCTCACCCTGTTTTTCTGTCACTTTCCCCTCTTTTTTCTGATGCACAACCCCCCCAATCCCCCCACTCTTTCACTCTCCATCCACCTTGTTTAGCTCATTTTCTCTGTCCCGCTGCTATGCATCCCCCCCCCCCTACCAAACCTGTCACATACTGTGCTCATTTCTTTCCCTCAGGACAGCGCCGCAGCCTCCTTCCTTTAAAATAAAAAAACCACCACCCGCCTCCATCTCCTTTGAGGCGGTGCGTTTTATGTCGTTGTTGGGAACCACTTGGGGTCTGGTTTTAACGGCCTCACACCTGCAGACCTTGTTGCCGCTCTTCATCACAGTTGACAGGATGAGTTAACAGTAGCGATGGAGGACAGTTGTCTTCGGCAGAGGGCCCGGGGAAGATTTGCGAGGACCCCAGTAGGAGCATGGCACCTGCAGGATGCGGAACCTCCACTTTGGGAATAAAAACTATGCGTTTGGCTGCGTTTTTATGTTCCTCCGTGTCGGCTCACATGTCCATGAGTCTTATTGCAGGTGTTACAGGTGGGGCATTTGGGAGTAGATTCTCAGACATCTCCCATGTACTCAGCATGTGGGATCCCCCCCCCTTCGCTCTTCTGCTAGTAGCCACAGGAAGCTGGTGAGGATCAGCCCTCTGTTCGGGCCTGGTTGACCCGTTAACAACGAGGGCTTAATTATGGTGATCTGGTAATAGCGGAGAAAATGGAAGGAATGCCGTCCTCATGGCCGTACTCGCAGCAGGATTAACTGCACGAGCTGCACTCTCCAACCTCCACAAGCTCCACGACCCCTCGCACAGCTGCGTTTGTCTTGCGCTCCGGAGGAGGAGGGTGTGAGGAGGAGGAGGAGGAGGGAGGAGAGGAAGAAAAGAGGGGAAAAAGACAAAGAAAATGAATCTGCAGGGTGCAGGATCTTAATTCGATTTAATGAAGGGAGCTTGAAGTCTGAGAGGCTTTGCGGTCGCACACCTCCACAGACACGTACACATGCACACACACACTCTCCCTCATGTAGGTCCTATTGATCTGTTGGAACAAACCCTATTATGGGCAATTATGTTATTCACCAGCCATGGCAAATCCATTTCTTTGCTTTCATTACTTGCTAATACAAGGAGAGGAAATCTATTAAGCTTGAACGTGATGCCTCCTGTTAGCGCTGAGTGTGAGATCGGAAATCTTAGTTTCCGTCTCGTCGTAATGCTTTTGTCTCACAGCTCTTTGAATCGGATTCTCAAGGGAGAAAAAAAGGACTTCAAAAGAAAAAATAGCTCCACATTTCTCCTTGTTTTTCTTACCGATAATTGACCCGGAGAGGATTCGACTGTGTGAAACCCGAAGCCTTCCACAACCAGAGTGTAATTTCAACTTCTCTCCTACATTTGTGGGTGTATTTGTTGTATCCCAGGTTAAACTGAATAGCAGTGCACCAGACTTTGCCATAAAAGCAAAACAATCACAAAAGAAGGCCTCTTCTTGCACCCCCTTATTGCCCCTTTCCTTTCTTAAAAAAAAAAAAAAAAAAGAACAAGCAAAACCAGTCTCTCCATCTCTCCACCAGTGCAGGAGAAGCCCATTACTATGTTCATCTTCTCAGCGTTTGACAGGTGGAAGTAGAACTTTGGGGTTTATGTTTTAATTATAAAGAATTCCAGATGTGGAGGGAGGCTCATAAATTAGAAGCAGAGCTACTCAAATGTCTTTTTTCAAAGGGACCAAGCAGGTCAGCATCTGCTTCTCATTGTAGCCAATGTTATTAAGGGCCCTGAATACAGAACGGCCCAAGTCCCCCGTCTGGCCCCACAATAATTGACACTATTAAATGTGCCTAAACAGATTTAGAGCGTCCAGAAAAGTTACATTTGTCTTGCAGAATGACTCTAATCATCAATTTTAGATTGAAGGGACCTAAAGAGGAGGACCCAACCACCTAATCTGATGCATGATAGAGAGGGAGCCGGGGAAGAAAAGAGCCAAAGCAGAAAGCAGGGGAAGCTGAAAAATGCACAAGTACAAACAAATTAGGGCAGAATGGCTCTGTGTAGGAATGTCCGGGAGGGCGGGAGGGGAACGACAGAGAGGAGGAGAGAGGTCTGAGCTGTGTTACCACACTCCAGACCATGCTGCTCGGGCTGGAGCGGGCTGAGCTGAATGCACATGGCCGGCTTCACAAAAGCACCAGTCATGAAAGACCATCTGCTCCACTCCTCTGGTGATCTTTTAAACCCACATTAATGCCGTTCTTTTTCTCTTCCTGGAATGATGTGATACATTGAGTGATTTTCCTCTTTTCTCTGGAGCTCAATTCATTTTCTTGGCCAGTGTTTAGGAGAGGATGTATTTAACAAGGTACGAGTTTGATTTCTGATACAGACCATTACTCGGGATGGGCATATTTGAAGCTCGTCCACCGCCACAGCATCAGGAGCGGAGGCAGAGGGAGGTCCCGCCAGCGGATTGGCTGCGGAGCCGGTGTTTGTAGTCGGAACTTTTGGCCGGCGGGTGCAACTGGGGGAGGGTGTAGTAGTGGGTCATAAGATTGTGCTTGGGTTGGTGTGAGGGTGCGATGTTTCTCTACAGTGCCGGGCCAAAAAAAAAAGAAAGGATGAAAAAAAGAAACAACTCCTCCATCCAAAAAGTGGAGCCAGATCGGCAGAAGTAAAGTGGGACAGGAACTCTCAGGGGTGTGATTGAAAGGGTGAGAAGTTAATTTGGCAGCTTTTCCTTCTCGCTTTGCTAATGTTTCCTCTCAGGACTAAACACCCTCGGCACCCCCTCCGCCACCTCACCACTCCAAACTCTCTAACCCCCTAAACACCCGCTACACCCCACCGGCCAATCACCCAACTTCCACTTTGAAGACCCCTCACACACACACAGACACACACAGGTTAGTGTGATTATCCATATTAGGACTTTGAATTGACTTCCATTCATTGTGGACAGCCAAACAAAAACCTTATCCCAAAACCTTACATTTGAACCCTGACCTTATCCAGGACCGCAGAATGCAAGTTTTGCCTCATTAGGACCGAGCTTTGGTTGGTCCCCAGGAGGTCTACTGGTCCTGACAAGGGCAGTGTTTATGGTGGAAAAAGTCCCAAAGAGGTAACAAAAAAACGTGCAACCACACACACAAACACACACACACACACACACACACACACACACACACACACACACACACACAGTTGTGTCTGTGTGACTCCAGATGACATTACATTTCCTTCAACCATAGTAACTACTTGCCTTACCCTTATCTTAACCTAACTTTACCTTAACCTAAACCTTAAAACATGTCTTCACCTTACATTTAATGATTCATTCCATGTTTATTAAATGTACTTGCTTTTAGTCCCCATAAGAAAGACACATCTCAATAATGTGACTGAGGAAAAAGATTAAGGTCCTCACAACATGAGTTATACCTGGACCACACACACACACACACACACATTTGTGTCTGTGTGACTCCAGATGATATTACATCAGCTTAAATTTCCTGCAGATTATAATCTTAACCAAAGTAACTACTTGCCTTACCCTTATCTTAATCTAACTTTACCTTAACCTACACCTTAAAATATGTCTTCACTTTAGGATTAAATAATTCATTCCATGTTTATTAAATGTAATCGCATCTAGTCCCCATAAGAAAGACACATCTCAATAATGTGATTGAAGGATTTAGGTCCTCACAACATCAGTAAAACCTGGACCAAACACACACACACACACACACACACACACACACACACACACACACACTCCTGCCACCGTACCCATGCCATGGTTTGCTTCCTCAAACATCCCCAAGCCTTGTTTCTACTTCTCCCTGCCCCTCCTCTCCTCCATTCTCCCTCTCACCATAAGTTCCCCCCCCCCCCCTTACACCCTCGTGAAAAAGCACCCTCTATCACAGCAGTGCACGTTGACCCGAGACAAACCTTTTCTCCCCAGGAAACATCCTGCTCTGAAACACTTTGGCTCAAGTGTGTTTTCTCCTGGGACGTGGAGAGGAGGGCGGGTGAGGGTGTCTGAGGTGATGCTGGTGTGGTACTTGAGTTAAATGGAGACCATGTTGGTGTATCTTCACGGCCTGTCAATCAGGAGCCCACTGATGTGTAGGGGAGCTCTGCTACAGCTCAGAAGAGGATGAAGGGTCATGTGGGGCAGATGCAGTGGCGGTGGTGGTGGGTAATGGGGTCGGTGTGTGTGTGCGTGTGTGTGTGCGTGTGTGTGTGTGTGCATGTGGTGTGTGTGTTACACAGGAGAGAACCACATGGTGTCCTTGCACTCCTCACTCACCACATGCAGGATCACTCCCATCAACAGAAGAGTGTTGCTGGGAGGGGAGTGTTGCTGGTTACACAGAAGAAAGGGTGGGGGTGGGTGGGTAAGGGGGTGTCAGGCCCCGGTTTGCTGTTTAAAATATTTATTTGTCTGTGCTTTTGGGTTTCGAAGACAGGCCCTTTTCAATGCAAAGTGGAAATGTTTGAAAACTCAAGTTAATCCTCACCAACGTGGTTGAATTCCTTCCTCAGGAATGTTGCGATTCCCAGTTTGACTTCTGGACTCTCTGTAAAGCTGCTTTCAAACATGCACCGAACCTGGAGATCCTTCACAGTTTCTCTGGAAGACGCGTGTGTGTGTGAACGCAAACGTCCAAGTTTCTGGGGACTTTCTCTGACTGCGAGTATTAAGTCCTTAAAACGTCCGGAAGCTCTCACCCGGACATTTGCGTTCATACATGCATGTTGTCGATGAGTGATCATAGCAGGATTCACAGCGAGCGAGTGTGTGTGTGTGTGTGAAAGATGCAAAAAGGCAAAAAATAAAATAAGAAACGTATATCTCGGAGCCATACACATAGAAGACCCGATGCCGGTGTCGATGTGCTGTCAACAAAATCACATGCTCCTCGAGCAGAATTAATAAGTTACATCCTGCCTCCGCCTGCTGCACCACCTGATCCGTGTGGAGAATTCGTACATGTCTATGATGCAGACGAAATGTCAACTTGGAAAGACAACGGGATTCAAGAGCTTTTGCCGATAAGAGCCGACACCAAATTTGATGTTCTCAAAACCAAAACACTGCTTTCCACAGCAGAATCTATACATCATATATAACATATGTTTGTTTGACGACCCAATTAGGGATAAGAACAGGTCATTAAATATGCAGTTATTCTACACAATGATTTACAAACACCTATCTGGTCAGAGGTCAGGACATTGATGTTACATAGTTGTGGTTTCTTGGTCCCACGCAGCTAAGAACAGATTGTCTTCATTCTAAACCAGTGCTGCTCTCCTCAACTCATTACCGACCCACTTGCATTAGCCAAACATCTCCAGTCATTAGACGCAGGAAAAGCGGAGGGTTTACGACTGGGATGAGAGACAAGTTTATATTAAAGGTATAAATGTTCCATGTAATGAACATGCTCATGGCCTCTATGAGTCATACACCACATAAAACTTTATAGTTGCACCTAAAGTTCCCAAAAGATAATAGCCAGGGTCAGATGTGTAGCATTAGTTGGACACTGGGATATTTCTTATAGTTTATCATGTGAAATCCCATTAGTTTGACATTATTTTTAGAGAACACCACTTTAGTTTTTTTTTAAACATTGTGACATAGTGGCCCCCTGGTGTAGGGGCGCCAAGCCTTCAGCATGGAGGGCGGAGCCGTGCTGTTGGGTTCCAATGGCACTGACATCACCTCGGAGCTGTAACTCATTTTTGCTGCGGCCGACCCTGTTGAATGTAGTGGAACACTAATCAAACATACTTGTCGGCTGAGGCGAGTCGCTTGCACATACGCCCATGATCTCAGCCGTGCACCTATAGTCACATGTGCACACTATGCACACAATCTCAAACATCGCATGATCTCACACATGCACATGCACGCACGCTCACACAGGCAACTTCCCGTAAGGTTCTAGTCGCCTCCGTGCCCATAAGTACCACTGGGGTCCCCATTGCGTGAGCGGCCCCTTTTAGCTGCATTATATCTCGACATTCCCAGACAATGTGTACGGAGGGATCGCAGGAATCTCCCCATGAGGTAATCGGATATCACACGCTAGCTGCGAGCGTGAAGAGTGTTGTTATCCATGTCTGACACTAAAGCAACATGTAACATCAGAGACATGGTGTGAACACACACATATGTACACTATTTGCACTGTTGCAGAATATGTTCTTTCTCTGTATACCTGCATAATTGCATTAAAGTCATTCTTGTGTTAACTAGCAGGGTATCAGTCGGTAGCATCTACACATCTAAGCTCCCAGGATTGAGTGTGTGTGAGAGATTATACAACAGCAGGCTTGTGCTTCTCCACATGTGTGTGTGTGAGTCTACGCATATGCCTTCTCTCTCCCCAAGGCCAGGCGGTGGGTGCTGGATCGGAGCACACGCGGCTAACACACTGCAGGTTGCTGTGTGAGACAGGCCAGGTCGGCTGGTGACAGTGTGCAGCCCCTCTCCTGCCTCATTTATCTGCTATGGCAGCGGACAGAATGCAATTTCCTGCGAGGGGGAGGCCGGGGGGATGGAATGGTGAGGGGGGGCCGGGGGGATGCAGAGAACATCAGAGGGCCCTGAGAGCTATCAGGAACTTGAGTGCTGCCAGCGCTGCGTGCCAACTCGCCAGCCCCTTGCTCACCCTGTGGTGCACCCGGACATCGGCTACGGCTATATGCACCGTTCCTAGTGTTTGCTAAATGTGTGTGTGAGTGTGTGTGTGTGAGGAGGATAAAAATACCCCTCCATTTAGAGGCTCAGACACCTTGAGCTAGGGCACTCAGGGCGCCATTAGGCATGTTGCAGTATGAGGGGAAGGTCACAGTTTATCACCCCTGCCACCCCACCTCTCCAACACAAACACCCGCTCGCTCCGCTCTCCGTCCCCCCCTCCCCCCCCGCCTCGTGGCCTCGGTGCGGCCGCCGCGCCCGGCGTCCCTCCAGCTGCTATCAGCAGAGGTGAGCGGACGGGCCAGAGCAGGGAGGTTCGATTAGGACCATTTGGTGTCGTGCGTGTGCGTGTGGGAGCGCACCGCGGAAGAAAGTCTAAATGAGAAGCAGATTGGCTCAGTATGCTGCGGTTGTGTGTTTGTGTATATTAGTACATGTGTTTGGCTTCTGTGCCCATGCTGCTTCTCAGTATCCCAGTTCAAATGCTGTATTCTCAGCACTGACAAGAAAGCCTTGCAAGTTCTTGCTTGCTGCTTGTTATATTGCCTATAGATGGACAACTATGTAAGTGAGCATGTCTGTGTGTTTATTTTCACCTACAAGGAGGATTTTATCTGTTTATCAAACGGTCTTATTTTAATAGTGTTGCCTCTTTATGACCTACAACAGCAAATGAGAAAATCTGGGAGAAAATTTGCTTTTTCTATAAACTATTCTAAATGTCTGTCCCCGGGATTTATGGCAGTCGGGCTGGAAAAGTCTCTAGATGTTTAGGTGGAGGGAAGCGAGCCGGGCTACACGCTAAGCTAAAGGCTAACCCGTACAGACCAGTATTTTCCTCGCTAACTCCGCGTGCCTTACAAACAAGATGGATGAGGTCAGAATGAGAATTACAATATATTACCTCATCGCTATACATCCTGCAAACAGCTGTGTGTAATGGTGTGGTTTGATTCCAGTCCACGTGGGAAGTATGAATGTCATTTCTCTGTATAAATGGATTTAATACTCAATGGTTATGTTAAATCAGTACAAATATTGTAAGAAGATTGTCTTTATTTTTATATGAGTGTTTTGCAGAGAGAGGTTTGAGAAGAGGATGTAAACTGATGCAGTTTCCTGAGCTCGCTACATGTGTCTTTTTCACTCCCTGCAAAACAAATGCACATGCTGTCTGGACCCTGGTTTTTACGACAGGTGACAGTGGAAACACTCCTGCTTTTGTCCACAGAGGCACCAAAATCAAGAAAAATTAAACTTTCCTTGTGGGACCTTTGTGTGTACATTTGAAGAGTTGCTGTCATGTTGTCTTTTAAAGAGAAGGGATGATGTATAGATATGATAGCGGATATGACAGGAAGTAGTAAGGCTTCGCTGCTGGATTCCACCTCTTCCTTGGCCTCCGTACTTCTTTTTTATGCGGTGTTAAACTTGGCCTGTCTACAGAGCAGAAGGAACAGTCCATCCATGTTGTCACACACTGCAGGGTTCACATGACAGCACCTGTATCATCCATGTAGAATTTTCTCAAACTTGAAGATGAGCTAGTCTTACAAAGCAAAAGCATATCAGGTGAAACTTTACCAATCATTTTCCTGTTGTAAAATATGCATTGATTTTACAGTGTGACAGCAGCTGGCAGCTGGTTAAACAGTCAACAGCACTGACCTCTGTACGTCTAAAATATCTGCATTCATGTGAGTGGGGCCGGGCCTCAGAAAAACACAACTTTCTCTGCATACACAGCAGCCAGCTGCAGAGACTAGAGTCCTATATAGACCCTATCTTGAGCCTGTCACTAACAGGACGGCTGGGTTTGCGTTTGGAATGTTTTTGTCTTGGTTTGTCCATTACTGTGTGTGTGGGGGGTCATAAGTGACCTCCGCTCGTTACCTTCCGCTTTCACTCAGCCTGCTACATTTGAGCATTTCAGCACGAGACCACCTTACTTTGTCTTTCACTACCAACTCTTGGAGAGACGTTTAATCAAGTTACTTGAAAGGCTTGGGGCTGGAGGTCTGGTTGAGGCTGGAGGGGTTGGACACTGGGGGTGGGATATCTTATCACGGCCATCAGAAATGCCTTGTCGGCAGCCATTCATTGGGCTTGGGGAAAATAAACCAAACTGCCCCCCACCCCCAAACACGCACACACACACACACACACACACACACACACACACACACACACACACACACACACACACACACACACACACCACCACCACCACCACCACCATGCACCCAAATGGCTGAATTAGACAGATAACAGCAGACCACGGGGGTCCCCTCTCCCCTTTCCCCACCCGTCTATCACTCTCCCTCCCTCGTCTCTCCCTCTCTCTCTCTTTCTCCTGCACTCGGGCTAGATTTTATTGGAGAGGAAACAGAAAACAGAAAGCCTCAGTGTGGGAAGCCACTTGTTATCTGAGAGTCTTGGGAATCGAGGCCTCGGCAGAGGCTTCACTCAGCGCACTAATGAAAGCCGGACAATTTGGCCGCTTTCGTTCCCAACATAGTTATACCTCCACATCCCCATCCCCATCTCAGCACAGGTACTCCTCCTGCTTCCACTTGCCTCCCATCCTCAGCCTCATTCTTCTTCTTTGACATCTGCAAATCGTGACCCCTAGTTTCCCTTTTGGGGCAACGCAACCCAGAAATACTGCAAATTGCTTCTGATTGGCAAATCTTTTGGAAATGCTTGGATTTCGTTCGAATGCCAGTACAACCTGTTGTTCTAAAGGCGCTAACACACCTGAATTTCATGATAAGCAAGATGAGCAGGGCGTTCACCTAAAACCAGCAGGTTACATGTTCATTGTTTTTCTTTGTGAACGATTTGCTCAATATCAATTCAAGACACAGTGGGCCTAAAAGTGTAATGACTGCCTCCGAACAGATCCTAGGATTGTGTGCAGCCTGTTTGCTGGGCCTGCCTCTATAGAAAGCATGATGGACAGGTTTTCAAAAGTCACACATGGCCCCTTGAACCATAGAAAATCCTCCCTATTCAACTGTTCATTAAGGCTAGAAGATTTAAGTTTCCACAACTTAACAATGCAGCAGAGATCCACTAAGTTCACCTTTGTTTGCCACATAGCTGAGGTTTACCAACCCCAGGTGAGCGACTGAGAGCTCCTCTCTGTTGTGATTCCCTCCGTGCTGCGGCTCTCCCAGTGGAGCCGGGGCAGGGAGGCAGCCGGGCCATGTGAACACTGTATAGTAAGGTAAGACTTGGCCGCCGGGCATCCGGAGAGAGGGCTCAGCTCCCTTTGTGGTGGATCCCTGACAGGTTGGGGCGATGCACAGACCAACCCCTCCCATCCACTTTCACCTGTGATATTGTCCCAGGTGGAGGGGTGGAGGAGGAGGAGACAGAGGGAAGGGTGGAGGGGTTGCAGAAGAGGCACTGGGATGTCCCCATAGGGCATGGCTCCTGTGTAGCTCGATATCCCAGCGGGCTTTGCCGGCCTCCAGAGAGAGGTTAAATGAAGCCAGGGCTGTCTGACGGACAAAGGCCGCAGGTCAGCAACCAGGCCTTTGATCCGTTCCTGCCCTCTTCAGACCACAGAGCCAGACCTTTTTGTTTCACCTTGCTTTTCTATCCCTAGGGGTAGCCCCCTTTTTTCCTCTCAATCTGCCCCCGACAATGGAGTCACTTACAAAGCTCTGAGCGTTGTATGGTCTGCCAGTCACCAGAGGGGAAGGTTTCAAAGGGAAGGTAGTGGGGCTCAGTGTCTCCCAGGTCCCCAGCGAGGAGATAGATACTGACCCTTTCAGTCCCCAGCACCGGGCCAGAGCCGCACAGCTGCACCCGGCACTTTAGAGGCCGTATCCAACAAAGACACAGCGAGGGAAGCTCATATATGAGGGCAAACAGAAGAAAAGGGAGAGGGGAAATTTGTTGACACATGCTTGACTCCATCTCAGCACCTTACAATGAGATGATAGGTAATATTTCACTTTTTAAAAAACTTTCAAAACGGGTTTAAGTTTACAATAAGGACAAGCGGTTAAATACACAAAAGTATGCAATTTCAGTTCCAAAAAACAGCTTGCTGAAATATGACTTTCTTTCTCCAATGGTCAAAAGTGGGAGGAAAGGATTTATCTTGGAGCTGTGCATTGCTCTTCTGCAGATGTAGAAAAAAGACAGAGCGGCTCTAACATGTTCTGAGTTTGTGTCCAACCTCTTCTCCCGCCAAAACACTGGGGGAGCCCTGGTTAGAGCCCACACTCATATAAAAGTAACTGACATGTCCCCCCCCCCCCTCTCTGTCTGTCCCACTGTGCCTACAGACCTTGAAGTGTCAGGGCATCACCGGCTCATTGAAATGACAAACTTTCATGTTGGCCAGGGGGCCCATCAAAACGGAAAAGTGATTTCTTTCTGAATCGTACCTTTCAAAGAATCTGCACAACCAAAGTTTCCAACGTATTTCGATTTTCTCAGCTGTATTTCACTACACGCCAGTGGTGACAGGTTGACCTATTCATCCACTGATGATGTGCTGGGTTGTACAGGGAGATAACCGATACCTGACATCAGCAAACTAAACTCGCCAAAACTAAAATCCAAGACTAAATGGTTTGAACCATTTTGACGGATGACAACTGGCTATCAAAGCACACTTTATTTGGATTAACATTAGTACAATGACTGAAGCTGGATCCTGTCGTCTAACTTGAAGATAACAAATTCATTGGATATTCTGATAGATAAATACCAGGCAATTACATTTCACTCTTGATTGACGTGACGGGATAGCCGCATTATTATCCTGATAGAGATGGGCGTGTGTGTGACTGTGTGTGTTTGTGTGTTGGGGGCCCTCAGTTAGGGCCACAGGGGCAGGAATGTAAAGGCTGCATTGGGGGCCTCTGTGGTGCTAATGGATTAACAGGCCAGCTTGGCATGCTAATGGAGATTGTCTGTGATGTAATGAGCTTCTAATTAGGTCACCTCTGAGCTTGACCCTCTTGTAATGAGGGGGGCAGAAGGGAGAGGAGGGGCCGGGGCTGGTGATAGCACCCTGACCTGCAGGTGTGAACCGGCCCGGGCTGTAAACAGGGCTGGACATTCCTGGCATTCTCAGCTCAGCATCCCCTCCCGAACCACCACCCCCCCTCCTCCTCCTCCTGCCTGCCAATAACCCTGCTGCAGCGCTATGGGTGGATACACAGAGAAACAATTGGAGCCACATTTCATGCTCCAAGGTGCTTCCCGGTTTGGCTGAAAGGAGGAAAAAAAATTCCCTCGGGTTCCGCTGTTCTTCGATTGTCTGTTTTTCCCGACGATGTCCCAGGGTGTCGCAGCATTAAGCTGTTACCTCGATTCAAATGCTAAAGGGATCTGCAGGAGGGGAACTATCTCATTAAATGTGTAAGATTCTAATCATCCAGTCTTATTGTGGCTGCGTCTGACTACCTGTCTGACTGCCCCTCGGCCTGCGGGACTGTCAGGAATCGTCCACGCTTGACAACCTTTCTTCCTCAGACCGTCTCACATGCTTCTCACTTTCATTTTCTGCGCCTTGGCACAGAGTGGCGCAGTAATACCACCCCAAAGCCCTTCTCTCACAGAACAAAACTCCTCTTTATTTCCCAGAGGGTGACTAACACCCAGCGTGCCACCGAGCAAGGGAAGAAGCAGAGAGCCGTCCATCTGCAGTCATTAGAAAGGCCCTGTGAAAGGAAAGGATTCCAGGACTTCTGCCAACACTTTTATTGCACCATTTATGGGTATTGCATTATTATAAGTATTGCATGATTAGTCTGACAGGGATTTAACAATGTGGTCTGGAGTATGATGTCGGATAAAGTGTAAATGAGGAACACTCCCCCCCCCGATCTTCTTGTTGAATGAGGCTGAATTATTCTCAAGACATTTCACTAAGCAGCATCTGGTTTTAATTAGATGAAACATCATGGAGGTGTGTGGCTTTAATTATGTGTGTTTGTGCATCTAAATACTTGTGCACTCTTACCACAGGTGGGTCCACACGCATGTAGTCATGTGTGCACTTAAAAAGAGCTGGTGTCAAGATGTGGCGTTTGTTGTTCTCAGAGGGACAGATAGGATCAGTGTGGGTTATCAGTCATGGTGGGCGGCGACCAGGATGCATGGTGCTTGAGGGGGGAGCGGTATGCCGAATGACCTATAGGAGCTTATCGCTCTGTTTGTACTGCCGGACTTATCAGATGCTGAGGGCCCATCCAACCCCACTTGGTTGGAGTTCAGTTTTTGCCTCTCGGGCGAAAAAGTGTGAGCCGTTGGGCCGGCCCTGTTGAGAATGATTAAGTAAAAATTAACGAGTAGTAGCTTCAAACAAGACGTCAAAGAATTCAATTGCAGGATCTGTTGCACCAGGTTAAGAAAGCAATCAGGGGTTTGGATATACATTCGTGATCAGGGAACAGTGTAACCCAAGTAGCACGTTTATCTTACTCCTTAATCGTATCAAAGGTCATGGGGAGGGGGGTCGAGCACATTCCAACGTACTGTACGCTGGGGTAAAACGGAAGTACCGTGGAGTCCCATTCACACTTGTGGCATCAGCCCACAATCCTCAGGATTCTTTTAAATAAGGGATTCAACACCGGGGACTGTAAAAAAAAAGCCTGAAACAGTTCTAGCGGAGGTACAGACAAATATTTTAGGACAAATAAGTTGACTTTTGGTTTGATGAAATAAAATGTCTGAATTCGGACTATGCTCTTTTTAGATTGCTCTCCTGAACCATGGGACATTTTAACTTTTGGACCTGGTTGTTGTGATTTAAAAAAAAAGTCCTCTGAGGGCAGGGAGGTGCAGAGACATGAACCCCAAAGTCGTAAGTGGACACTCTCTTTATCAGTCCCTGGGTCCCTCTCTTCTTTTAGTGGCCTAGACTCATTAAGCCGTCTATAAATGGTCCGGTCTTAATGAGGAGGCTTTTATTGGGCTCTCCCTGGGCCTCCAGGGCATAATCAGACTCCAGTAGGAAGTCGTCTGTCTTGATAGCTTGCTCCTTTTCTCAGCGGTGGTCCGACCAGATCTAGCCCCAAACCAGGCAAACCATACCATCTATATCCATCTCAATTTCTCTCTCTCGCTTACAATTCCGCTCTCTCTCCGCTTCCTTCTCTCTTTGCCATCACCCTTGCATCGAGTTATTTCACGACACGATAAAAGTCAGCTGGTGCCCAACACTAAAGCCACTTGCGGCTCTTGTAATTGCCTCCTTCCTCCCCCTCGGCCTAGCCGGCTGCGGCTCTTTTTATGAGGCCCAGGCCCCGGACCCACCGGCTGCTGCTCGCCCTTTCAAGGGTCTTCCTTCTCTCCCAAGGCATGTCCTCCTGTATCCTGAGGCACCGAGACTCCGATTGTCTCCCCTTGCAGATGATACCAATAGAACTGCATCTACATGTGGACCATGTTTGTTGGCAAGATTGAGGACAGATTCGCTAGTTTGTGGTTAGAAGTGACGAAGAGGAGTCGTAGGAATTCCAGTTTCAGTCGTCACCCCCCCAATCTGATTTGATGTTCAAGAGTCAGAGTTTGTGTAAACCCTTCATGGATTAGAGACTTCATAGTTAACTAATCACAGGCTCGGAACGTCCATTTCGTTTGTGTCAATAAAGCTTGATGTGAAGCTTTACTTGTGTCTCTGGTTCTCACAAGACAGCAGTGTTTACTTATTTGCTTAAGTAGATAATGAAGATTCATTTTATGTGTTGCTTTTGGTGATTAAAAGCGTATTCATCAATGTAACGTCAGACGCTGCTCAGATGAGGGTGAAAGCCTATCCGTGAACACATGTTTACCACAGAGGTCAGAGAGCAGGCTGTGTTTACATCACAGGGTTTAGGACGGACATGTTTAGATTTGGAAATGCTGCTGTAGGCAACGACTTTAATCAAATTACTCTCTTTTCCTCTCCCCATCCTCTCCCATTGCTCTATCGCTGCTTTTAAGAACTTTCTTTTTGTCTCGCAAGATTCAAAACAACTGCTGTCCAGCGTCATTGAGCGTATGTCACTTCCTGCCTTAGGGTGAGTGTGGCCTCTCCACTTCCTCCCTTATTCATTCCAGAGGAGGGCTCTGAAGCGCTGCTCCATCTGAGCGAGGAGAGGGCCTTCTCTGTGGAGCCTGCGGGCTCTTCTAACAGGCATGCAGTCCGTGATTTGGAATAAGATATGTAAATCTGGAATGGCCTTTAGTATGTTTCGAGGAGGAAAGCTACTCAGCAGCTGCTTTTTGTAACTGTGTCTAAAGTCATGCCTTTTAATTCTTGGCAAGAGATACAAAGAGGGGCTGAGAGGAGAGAAGGGAGAGGCAAGGCTTATGGGAAATGGAATGATAGCTCAGACCAAAACAAATTGTTTCTGGTTTCACTTGGGCCCGACCCTATTATCAGGCTGAGTGTCAGATCAGACAACTGCTGGAGCAGAGACAGTCCAGATGGGGGAGCGGAGAAAATCACCACTTGGAGACACTTTGCACTTGTGTAAATGGTAATGCTGTTTTAAATTTCAAATGGCGAAACGTGTAGTCTCCGTGTGTGTTTGCGTGTGTGTGTGTGCTGTGAAAGGCCAGTAGGTTGAAGGTGAGGTCGGTCCTCGCAGGGGGGGGAGGGGGGTCATTACCTTCGAGTTGCGGACATGAGGGAAAAGTGAAATCCACTCTCACATCCTAATGATGTTTTCTTTTGGAGTGCAAAATCTAAACATGTCCATTGCTCAGTAATGTGACCCGACGAGGGGTCGGAGTCTGGTCACTGCAGGAAAGGCTTGTGTTTCAGTGACATGAGAGTGTGTGCACAGAGAGGGGAGGGGGACTCAAGATGACTCTTCGTAAATTTTGCAGGCTACATCCATACAAGTACATTTTCATTTTAAAACTAAAATGATTTCCGTCCTTTGTGGCGGTTGTTTGCTCAAACTTCCTTCAGACATATGCAGTAAAGTCCAGACAGTGTGAGAATGCTAATGTCTGATTCAGTTGTTCCAGACATTTTGCCGAACTTTTACTACACCCTGGTAACATGTCCGGGTAACACAGCAAGCAAGTGGGCATGTGGATGAAAAATAGGAGCTGTGTAAAAGACACAGACGAAGATGTCGACATAGAAAGACTTTCTGCTGTAAGGGCCAATGTCGAAGTGCTGTAAACAAAAACACTGAGCTTTCCGCAGCGGGAATCAAGCTCCTTAAACGTGACTCAGACGTCTCCTGCTGCGTTCTTCACACGTGAAAGGTAAACTGTCTAGAAAATAGTTCATGTCTGAAAACAGCTTTAGTTACAGAAAATTCTATGAAAGAAAAACAACTGTCGTTAAAAGTACCAAGAGGGAGTTGTTTCTAAGAGTTTTTAGACTATTACAAACTCTGGAGTGGTGTGGATGACGGGCGTAAACAATGATGCGTTTTGAAACAAAAACTTAAAAATATGGATGTAGCTAAACGTTAGAATAGTTTCCCTATAAGCTTGATAGTTTCCCTATAAGAGTCTTTTGAAAGAATCTAAAAATACATCTGTTCAGACAGTTATTTCGGTAACTTAAATCTTATTTAGTGTCTTAAATCTATTTTCCTTACATTGTATATTTAATGTGGTAACTTGTGTGTTTCTCTTTTGTTCTTATCTCACTCTTTTTAGATTTTAACGAAGCACTTTGTGACAATTGTGACCGTGAAAATACCTCATGAATAACCTTGCTTGCTTACAGTAAAGAAATACAGAAAATCAAATGTGTCCAAGTTCGGTGTCTGACTCTCTTCCAGCGCGTCTGGTGCAGGTGAAGAGAGTAGCTGTGTTTATGGGGATGGGTGGGGCCGACGAGCATTAAGTCATGTCACACACCAGCCAATGATCATAATTTATAGCGTTTTCATTGAGGGTTGAGCGAGTGTGTGGGATCCCTCTCCAGAGAAAAACGCTTGTGGTTGTAATTAAGTCATTCTCAAAAAACGAGAGAAGGAACCACGTGAGATTAGTTTCTTTTCCATCTCGCTCGTATTCCTCCCCCTCCTCTTTGCTTTACTCCTGTAATTGCATCATGGCTCCGTGTGCTCACTTCCTTCTCCTCGGCTCTCTGGTGACACCTCGGCCTGACTCACACTGATACCTGTGCGGTGTTATTACGGCTACTGAGCGGAGCATTTGGGTGAGGCCCGCTCTTTGTTGTTGACAGGATAGCGGTGATTAACGTGCCTTCTCCTGACCCCAGCTGCAGCCTGCTCCCTCAGCCCCCCCCCCCCCCCCACTCCTCGGTCCCTGCTGCTCCTGATGCCTGAACCCACGGCCCTGGAGACAGCCTCCTGTGTGTGTGTGTGTGTGTGTTTGTACGCACATGTGCACGTCTTTGTATGTTTGGGAGGCAGTAATGATGTGTGAGAACAGCGGGGGGGTTTGTTTAGGTTGCTTAATTATCAGCTAATCGCTTCCTATAACTTTATAGTGTTTCCACTGTTTTATAGAGAATAACTTGAGCCCTTTTTTGTTTTTTTCTTTCTTTCATATGGAATTTGCCTAAATGGTGTGATGTCACCCTTCCCCACTCCCATCCCGCCCGCCTCAGGGCACCACAGACAAGGAAAATTAGAGGGGAACTTTCACATAAAAGACGAAGGCTTGGCTGGTTTCAAGCGAAGTCAGGTGACGCGAAGGGAAACAGGTACTCAGCGGCCATTTTCAGTTTCTGCTGCTGGCTTGTGACAAATTCATTTTTAATCCTGAAAAAAAACAAAAAAAACACACATCCTGGAAGTCATTTGATTTTCCGGCCAGCCGCTGCAATCAATTCCTCTTCAGCGTGGCCTTCAGGAATGTGCGCTGACCACAAAGCCTGCTAGTTAGTTAACCGCATTAAAGTTGCTCTGTTGAGAGATGCTGAATTAAAGAACAGGGCTCGGGAAGGAAGGCGGGGAGGTGGGGGTCCCATACTGGCCCTGAAACCACCCACTGTTCCTCGTGTGGTTGAACCGTATGTGGGCTGAGATGTGCCTGCAAGGTGTGCCTGCGTTTGTGAGAGCGCACGTGCATGGAAGCAGACGTTTCTCAACACGAGACGTCTGCATCGGCTCGGGCGAAAAAACGCCACTGCCCAGGACCAACCTCCGAACTCGCCACAACAGGCTGCGAGCTCGACTCCACCGGCTTCTCTCCTCACTCTGTTTGCCCCGAACACAAACCTGATCTTTATTTTAACGGCAGAAAACAGATATTAAGTGAATGTCTCCCGGCTTTACCTCGGCTACTGTGTATCTGCCTGCCTCACGCTCGCTTCTGTTCCTTCACGTCCCAGATATAATTATAGCCGTCCGAGGGATGATTATATGTTTACTCTGGAAGCTGGCCGACTGCCTGTCCCCAGTCCCTGAGGAGCTGCCTCTCAAAGGGGTTCCTCTTGAAAAGCGCCACAAAAGTGGCTTCAGCAGCGCTCCAACGCATCAGGGATCAGATAGAAGGACTTGAGACAGAAAAGGAAGAAACAGCAAGAGACGGAATGAGACAGACAGCGAGAGAGAGAGGCACGGAGTCCAAGTTATAATATCTATTTTTATAATTCTATCCACCACACTAGCTTGGTTGCCTCTCTCTGGAGCAGGCTGGTGAGCAGAGTCTGGCCAGCAGCACACGCAGGGCGGAAGGAGGTTTTGGGAGAAATGAACGTCTCTGGTAGACGACAATAAATTTGTAGATATACAGACATCAGTCCCACATAATCTGTGTTATTGTTAGCTTGAGGCTAAGCGAGAAAACAATGAACACAAGCTTCAACAATCCTCTTCGGCCTCTGTCATCCTTGCATTGTTTAACGTTGTCAGCAAAGTGGAAGAAGCCAAGAGCGACAAGTATACAAACCCTTTGGAATCACTTACTTTGGGAAACCTGGCACAAAATGAACGAAGGTAGTTTTTTATGGGTTAAATCATAGCTTTACAGTCCGAGTCCGAGCACTGCACGTGGTTCTGGCGATGGACTGGCCAAACGAAGTGGTTTTAATGATATGAGGCAGAATGTGCAGACCGCTTGTTCATGTTGCCCGGCAATATCTATTAATCTCTCCGTGGCTGCTATGCATAAAAGGTCTCTTTAGGCCAGGCAAAGGTCATCATTCCACACCTAATTAACACTTCCCACACTCTAGACACTGCAAAAATGTAAAAGTTAGGTACACTCAAAACTTCAAGGCAACTTATTACATTCGAATTTTGAATATTGAGGCCAACTCAATCTACTATGGTTTGAAGAAAATATCATATAATAAAGATTTTGAGTTCTAAATTTGACACATTTATTTTTGGAATATTTGGGCCACGATCGTTTTTTTTTCAAGTGGGCAACTTTAGGCTCATATGGGTGCATCATCATTGCCTGAAGTTTCTCACATGTGTCTGCTACCTGGTGAGGTTTCATTGTGGTTTCCAAGGGAACTTCAGCATGCGATCAGAGGAACCACTAACATTCTAATCAGTGGACGACCCACTCTCCCTCCTGGGCCACAGCCACCCAGGAAATGGTTGTTTCCCTTCAGGAGAGAGAGAGAGAGAGACAAGGAAATGCAGAAATGAAAAGTAGACTATTTTTAGTAGTATTAAGGGCAACTTTACGAATTAAAGTTTAAAAGTTTTGTTCGTAAAAGAAAATACATAAAACTTAAAATATTGTTTTTTTTACTTGATTTAATAATCAAGGTGGGCATGGTAATTTTCATTTTTCATTTTACAATTCTGAATCCTCATTTCCACCGTACAGTTTCTTTAGAACCACACAGCAGCTTGTTGGAGGGTACAGTAGAATGCAGGCTTGCAGCAGAGCCGGACCAAAACATGTGCTTATGTCAGGCTTTGACTTGCTTACAGTTTGGTATTTCTGAAGGCAGGCAGGGCTGACCTGTAACTGTTAGTTAACTGGTAATCCTCGGGAATTTGCTACAGCTAATCACCCCAGCTCTCTCTCTCTCTCTCTCTCTCTCTCTCTGGTACACGCTCAGAACTGCGGGCCAGTGTGACAGGAATGAGAGAAGCAGCAGCAAAAAAAATGAAAGAAAGAAAATTGCACACAAAGAAGCAAAAGCAGGAAATTCAGCGTCTGCTATCGAGTCTTTTCCAACATTGTATAAACAAGTTTGTTGCCGGGCACTGAGAGGACGGAAGGACAAGCCAATAGCTGACTTTGCAACATTATTTTTGTTGAGCTGTGATCATCAACATAATGTTTACCGGAGGGGTCCACAGAGTGCATGTTGGCCCCGGTAAGGTTAAGAGTGGGATGTGCACAGCTTGTATATTTGTGGATGTTTGGTTTTAAACTGCTGTTGGTTTTCAGTTACCTAATTTCCTGAATGAGAACAAATAATTAAATACGCACTTGAATAAAGAGACTTTAGACGGGGAAGCACACTCCGGTTCTATCGCCATAATCCTCCCTCTCCGGACTCCTTTTTTTTAGTGACCACACATCAGAGCACACACACACACACACACACACAAACACAAACACACACACACACACACACACACACACACACACACACACGCACACTCTGACACTCCTTTTAGCTGCAGACATGCCGAAGCCCACGCATCCAGGCTCGCCTCAGTGCTGTCCTTGTAATGGTTGGTATCAGTGCCCCGTGAGCCCTGAGACGGACGATAAAAGCCAGGATAGCAGGGTTTTTATCTGCTGCTGAAAGTCGGCCATTGACACCATGCACTTTAGAGGAAGTATCACTCAGTAGGAGGACCCATCCATCCTCTCATCTCCTCAGTGACAGCCTGTCGCCCTTTCTGGGGCAGGACTGGAATCGTCCTCATTCAGGCAGCTAACACAGACACACATAAGCAACAATAGCTTTATTAAGTAAATCATTATCGCTACAGATTTTAATGTTCAGAATCAAAACGGATTCTGGACCTTTGGAATTTACATTTTTTCTGTCCTACAGATACTGGTTTCATCCAACCTGGGTCGTATTTTTGTAATTTTGCCCAGCGCTCCTGTTGTTTATAAGACTGAAGTAATGCTTGTAATGCAATACCTGCAATAAAGTAACCAAAAAGTAGTATAGTAATCAAGTTATTAAGAAAAAGAAAAACAAGAAATACAATGGTAAGAAAGACGACCATCAGATATTCCTGAACCATCAGTAAGATCTTCCATTTAGTGACAGAAAATTAAGGGAAATGCTTAAATGGTCAAATTAATATCATTTTCAATTTTAATTGGACTGCTTTTCTGGTTCAAATGGGAATTTCAACACTCACTTCAGCTGTTTGTGCAGTTTTCCCGTGTAATGAGAGATTAGCACCAACACTTCAGGGGCACTGACCCTTGAGCTGCTATCAGACAAGCACTGAAGTCAGGATATTTCCCTGAAATCTTCCAGAGGGACTGTGCAGTCTCTCATTTTCTGTGGACATTTCCCTGATCATTTCCTGCTAGCCCCCTAGTATAATGTCTGGAAGATATCGGAGTGTGGCCCCTGTGAAATTACAGCAAAAAAATATCCGGAAAAAACTTACAATTGGACCTTTTGATGACCTTTGTATCATGTAACACAAAAAAAGTGTCAACTTGGAAAAACAACGAGATTCGAGAGCTTTTGGTGATTGGTGCTGACACTGGAGTCGATGGGCTGTAAATAAACAGGTGTGAGAATAAAATCCAAAATATCAAAATTTTATTAAACCGCCTCCATTGACCGAGTAACTGCAAATTAAAGAAAACCCAGTGAGGTTGAATTCCTCTCTGACAGGACAGGAGTGTGAAGGCCCGTCTTATCTGTGGCGTCCACTCTCACTCACTTCCAGCCGACAAAGGCTCAGTGTCTCCCAGTTCTGCTCTTTATCCGCCTAAACTGGTTGTTTTTGTTGGCATTGTGGTGAAGTCAATTCTTTCGCAATCACCCACTTCACCAACGGCAACCTCCACAAAAAAAAGTCAATCACGGGCAGCGCCTATTTTCGCCGACAGACAAAGGGAACAAAACCAGAGTAGGTGGGTTCGCCTACCGTAATTTGATTGCTGACAAGTGAGGGGAGAAAGGTCTGTCAGCTTAGCGACGATACCCAACAAAGGGCAATCTCATTGTAAACGTTGTAGCGCTCAATTGCTGGATGATGGGGAGCTGGACAATGGAGCAACAGGCGGCGCTGGGACGGGCGAGGGCCCTCCCCGCGGCTCTCCACTGCAGTAATGACAGCCTAAGTGCCAACAGCAGGTGTCTTCCATTCAAGGCCGGGCAGGTTAATAAAATTCCCCCCCGAAAGTCAATAAACAAGAGCTTGTTCACACACTGGCTAATTGTGCTCATTCTTGTTCTTGCTCTCTCTCTCTCTCCCTCTCTCTATCTTGGACAAGTCTGAGTCGCTGGGTCTCGTCCTCTCTCGGCAGTTTGCATGGAAAGTAAAGAAATGATAGACGACGGTAGCATAGAGACCTGTTCTAACACTAAATGAAAATCCTAATTCAAAATCAATACATTTCATTTTATTCCCTAACTTTGTCTGTGATGCATATTTCACATTAACATCTATTTAAGAGGGTCTGTTTCAAAGACTTTCACAAACATATTCTGACAATCTCTGGGAAGGTAGAGCGGGTGATCCACTAACCAGGAGGTCAGTGGTTCGATCCCCGGCTCCTCCAGTGTGCATGCTGGAGTGTCCTTGTGCAAGACACAGAACCTCCAAAAATGGCCCCCGATTGCCATGCCAGCAGTGTATGAATGATGTGTGTCAGAAGAGTGTGTGCATGTTACTTTGATTTGAATGGTCGATATCACTAGAAAAGAAAAATATATATACGTACAGTCCATTTAGTATTTAATTTTCTCTTTCAATGGAATACTGCCCAGGATTCCTAGAAATGAAATGTTCATACTGGGTAAAATTACGATTTGCGTCTCGGGTTGAGGGCGGCTGTGGCTGAGGGGTAGAGTGGTCGTCCTCCAACCTGAAGGTCGGCGGTTCGATCCCCAGTCTGAACCAACTGCATGCCGAAGTGTTCTTGGGCAAGATGCTGAACCCTGAATGGCCCCCTATAGAATAACTAAGTGCTGCGAATAGATGCACTGTATGAATGTGTGTATGGAAGGGTGAATGTGAAACTGTACTGTAAAGAGCTTTGAGTGGTCATCATCAGACTAGAAAAGCGCTATATAAATACAAATCCATTTACCATTTAACTCAGTGACAGTGTGGGAAGCAGAGTCCCCCTTTATGTAGCAGGGGAGGAAAGCATAAGTGTGGCAGATGTGCATGTAATACATCATGTGACAGACCTTCAGTTGGTGGTTTTATCCCTATAAATCACAGCCATGATCTCTTCTTGACCTAACATTAATCATACTTTACCTGCAAAAGCCACAGTCTTTGCCTGACCTTGAACCAGCCCTATAGGATCCATGTGCAGATATCGTAGAGAGGAGTGGTTTTCAAAATACGGACATAATGGAGGCTGAGTAACATCGATATGGAAAGAAATCTGGGTTTTTGCATCTTTATCTGATGTCAGCATTCTGCGGACGGCCGAGATTTATTCAGTGACAATGAAGACAGTGTAAGGGGATCAGAAGAGATGAGGGAGAAACAGTTGGCGTGACATAAAAAGTGATTATTCTACTGTGTTGAAAAAACATGGGAAATTCACAGTGATCTAGTGGCTGTGAGACTCCTAACCCTAGTGACTGTAGAATTCTCCATGCATTGTCATTGAACATTCACAAAAGTGAGGTGCTTAATTGTCGAGGATGCTGTTGCTTCACAGATTATTTCTGTTGCTGGGAAATCAATTGATTTATTTAATTATTGTACAGGATTGAAAATGATAAATAACACAGAATTTCTAAAATAAAATCCCTATTCACTTCCTCCAAAGTAAAACCTGTCAATTATTGTAGTAATCCCCTTTCGGCCCCTATTGTGATATCTGTCACATGCACGTGCACGTCGTTGCCGCTCTTTCTTTCACTGCATCACTTTAACTCACTCAAGTCTCTGAGGCTTGTGTTCCATCTTTGACCGGAGCCAAGTAAACAACTCCTTATGTTAAAGACAAAAAAAAAAAAAAAGCCTGGAGCAGCCGGGAATGTCAGTGGAAAAGCTTTCAGAAAAAAAGAAAGAAAGAAGAAGAGAAAAAAGGAAGAGTGGACAAAGCAACAGAAAAAAGAGAAGAAAACTCCCACACCACAACCATGCAGCAAATTGGTTCAGTGCAGTTAACCTGTGTTCTGCGTTGGGGCAGGCAATGGCAAAATGGGGGAACATGAAATGATATCTCAGCGCATTTATCTTGATACGGGCGGAGGATGTTGAGGCGTAATAGGAACAACATGGCTGGTAATGAGAGGAACAAGGCACGATGGAGGAGTAGACATGGATTACCAGCATTCCTCCTCCTGATGGGGTTTTATGGAGGTAAAAAAAAGAAGAAAAAGAATAAGGGCTCCCTCGTTTATTTGATTTTTAGAGGCTGTGGTTTGGGGAGAAGAAAAAAGAAAAGGCAAGATAAATGCATGTTTCATCATGGCTAAATATTTCCACCCTGTGAGAAATGCCGGAAAGCAAACACAAGCCAGATTGCGGAGAGCGGTGGTGGGACGATTGTGGGTATTTGTTTACGTGTTGCCGTGTGTGCGAGTGCGTGTGTGGAGTGCCTTCGAAAAAATAAATACCGAGGCTAACCGCGCTCCATGGCAGAGCAGGTGCCTCCAAAACAATGGTAGCTTCATGTTGCTGTTTACCGAAGCTGCTTCCCTTGTTTTTACTGTGAAGTGATGAACAAATAGAAGAGAAAGAGAGAGAGAAAAGAGGAGGGATGGAGCGGGGGAACAGAGGATTGGTTAGAAGTGAAGAGCCAGGGTGGATTGTTCGAGCCTGACAGGAACACTTTCGTCGTTGACAGATTTGTTTAAAGGCTTTCACTAAACTGTAACATTTCTTCATCATCAGCATCATCATCATTCTTCACGTGCCAAAAAAAATCTGGACCGCCCGTCGCTCTTTTTACTTTTCTTTGGTCTCGTAACTTTTGTGTTTCTCATGTCAAAATTGCTTATACGAAAATATTCAAGGGTGTGTGTTTGTGTGTGTGTGAGTCTGTCTGTGTGTGTGTGTGTGTGTGTGTGTGAGAGAGGTCAGACACAAGGATGCAGCCCAGTGGTGTGTTCCCAGTTCCCGGTGTTGGGTTCAGTCAATCTCCTGTTGTATCCACAAAGAGAAGCAGCTCCCTCGCATTTCTGGAATGACTCACATTTCTCTCTCTTCACCCTCTCTCTCTCTCTCCTCTCTTTTAATTATTGCTCATCTACTCGCAGAGCCAAGATATCCCCCCCCTCCGCTCCTCACACACACTCCCTTCCTCCCCCCTGACAGGTCCTTTCTGCCGTGTCACCGTCGGAAACAGAGGTGAGATCAAGAGAAAGCGAAATCCACCGAGCGAGCGGTGCAGAATCCTCCCAGCTCGAGTCATCTGGACTCCATTTTGTTTCCTTTAGATGTTATCGTTTCAGTCGTTCTGCTTTGCAATCAAACAACGGAGTGACAGGAGGGGGAAGAAACTGTGATGTGAGTGGATTAAAGTGTTTCAAATAAACAGGAGTTGTAAGATGAGAACTGTTAATTTTCTCACCGCTGCATCATCGCTGCCAAGTCTATTATTTCATAAACAAGATTAAATGCTGCTTGATGTCCTCACTCACACATGTTTTTTCCCATGCCCTCTGACAGCAGCGCTGGTTTACAAAAACAGATTCAGGTCCCGAAACCGGAAAAGACGAGATTTTATCCCACCGCTCCTCTGAGAACAGAAGCAGTTTGTTAATTGAGATGTGTTTGAAGATGGAAACTGGTGACGAGAACAGCAAATGTGGGAAAAACGAGGAAAGTTTCCATTTCAGTTTGTTTTGTATAAAACTATTTTATGATTTTATTTACAAGACTTGGTGGATGTTCATCTAAATGTATAAAGTCTTCAGAAATCTAATTATGATCTGAATCTTGTTTTGAGGTCTTGGTTGTTTTTTATGAAATGGCCAATCAGAAGCATAATGCAGAATAACAACCCCGTGAATGACAAGTTCTCAGAAGCCTCGAAAGTTTGAAAATATTTGTCCTGTGACCACTGAGCAACCGCAACGAGAAAGCTTGTGATGTCATCGAAAACTTTCAGAACAATCTGGATAAACCATAGACCATAGAAGGTAAACAAAGATGGAGGATGTGCCTCAACTCCCTTCCAACTATCCACAAACAAAGCCAAAACATATATGAACGCTGCGGATGACGTTCTTTTGGAGCCGGAGCCTGAACAGTAGTGATCGGGGAATGGAGCTGTGGTAGCGATGGTTGATACACACATAATCAACCATGTGCGAGTCATATGCCGAGTCTAGCTTCTATTGACTAACTATAACCAAACTTACTGGAAAAATGAACACTTGAAAAAACAACAGTGTGATAAGACCTTATATGACATCCCTGTGTGTACCAAGTCCCATCCACTAACATGGAGGAGGACGTATGTATGGCCTACGCTGCAGTCGTCCATCTTTATATAGTCTCCGGCTAAGCCCATGCAGGAATAGAGTTTGGTCCAATGACCCAAATTATAATAATCCTTGATTCTCCCTCATTTGTAATTTTCTACATTTGTTGCTACAGCTTCCACCATAATGACATCCTGCTGCTGTGGTGCATTGTGTTCAAGTCGACCATCGTCCATTACAAGGCTAGAGCTGCTGATGTGAAGATCTCCGCTGATGGAAGAACGTGTCGTCTGCAGCAGAGGCTGGAATCTCACCAGCCGATGTGTTTCCTGGGACCTGGAAAATAAATAACAGAAAGTAACCCAGTATTTACCCACATTATCCTCATCAGCTAAGACACAGTTTAATCACCACTGCCATGTTTTCCTTATTTCCCACCTTCATCAGGTCCCTCTCACTTCCTGCCCACCCTCACCCCTCTCTCTCTGTTGCTCCCCGTCGTTGTTTTCGTCTCCCTCTCTCCTCATTTTTTCCTTGATTTCCTCCAGTCTGCCCCACGGAGCCTGAGCCAGAGCACCTGCAAGTGCTCACTTTGAAAGATGTTGCAGGCCCAAGAATGCGCGCAGTAAACACACGAGAGCTGTATTTATAATAAATCAGCTTTATAGCCCTCTGATGGAGGTGATATCTGCGAAATTTATGCCGAGAGAAACCTCGTCCGTCCTTAGCGAAACAGCTGCGAGATAGCACTGAACCCCGCCACCCACCACCATCAGCGTCACCCCACCACCACCACCACCACCACCATCCCACCCCACCCCAACCCTGCGAATAGCCTGGTCTGACTCGGGTTAGAGAGACCAACACAGTCCTCTCTATGTGGCGGGCCCTGTGGTCCCTGGAACGGTTAAGTCCAGACTGAAATAGAGTGTGGGCAGGGTGGCGGTAGTGGGTAGCAGTGTGTCTGTGTGTGTCTGTGTGTGTTTGTGTGTGCAGTCATACGTGCATTTAATGCAGACAGGGTTGCACAAATAGCACGAGCTTAGTGGAATAGACCGGAAGAGTGTCAATGAGTTTTAAGGTGGATCAGCGCTCAGCGGCTCCAGACCTACTTTATCTCTGTCTCTGGGTGAACTCGACTTTTACCCAGAAACCTCACATTCCTCACGATCTTGCACATCGTTCTCCTGCTAGCGTCTCCAGGCTCAAAGTCGAAAGTTGGTTAAACAACTTTGTGGTGATCATCAGAAAAAACGACGGTGAAACCCAAAAAACAAACGGTTAGGATCAACAAAATCACACATACTGCACCGCATGCAATCACAAGTACAGACACACAGACACACAGACACACTATCACACACACACACACACACACACACACACACACACACACACACACACACACACACACACACACACACACACACACACACACACACACACACACACACTGCTACTCCCTTGATCACCCCGCCTTCTCCAACCAGCCCAGTCCTGTCACTGCTAGCCAACAGACAGAAAACAAAATTTAAAAGCAATGATGTCACAGCCATGCCTGCGCCATATGGTCGTACCTCACGGAACCCATTCCCATCATTCCCTGATGAAAGGTGACCACCCGCCATTGTTTGGATTTCGACAGATGCAGGAAATAATAACAACGGCTGAGGCCCCAATGGTCGGAGGTGTTCTTAAAGCCGCGGAGTTACACGGAATCAGGACCCAAAATAAACCACGTAAACAGTGAATTATTGTGATTTCCTCTGATGTCATCTCCCGCTCGTCCTGCCAGGGAGGGTGCAGCAGCAGCTTCTGTAAATGTTTGTTGTCCCTTTTGTCAACAACCCCTCTTGAGGAGCCTGCCGGCTAATTTGATAGCACGCCGAAATCACACTGAAGGTGGATGAGTTAAATCCGACCGTGAGTCACCTCAGTGTATGTAATACTGATTACACAGTGTGGAATCCTTCCTGGGAAAACCCAATTCATCCAATCCCTCAGCAAACACAGACACTAACTGATAATTGCTCAGTGGCTGGCATGAGAAAACAACCTCTCCAGCCTCCAGATTAGTGAGTGTGAACCATATGGACTGTTTATAAACATGGACGACCCATCTCCACCTATTCTCACTTTCCAGAAATGAAGCCTGAATATCCCGGAAGCGAAAGCTGCCATCTTGCACCAGTGAGGTCAGAATCGGCGAGGGAGGGAACCACAGTTTCGAAGTCCAAACAACCAATCACAAGTCAGTCTCAGCTGTCAATCATGATCTTTCACCCCGTTTTTATAGTATCGAATAATGAATTTAAACCCAATCACCTCAAAAAAAATGCACTTGAACATACAATTAGCACTTGAAACTGAAATGTACTTGATGTGTACTTTAATTTTTTAGTGTCTCATCGGTTTAAAAAAGAAATAATATAATAAAACACTGTGACAGGATTGAATGACTTTGGGAAAGGAACACTAACAGCTGATCATTTTGCTCACAAAGTAGAAAGATGTTATTAACATTACAAAGCACGTTACCATGCACAGCTGGAGCTGCCACTGAGGACACTGAGGTCATGTGCTCGGAAACATCTCTTTGGAATTGTGTGGTTTGATAACATGGAGGAGTTTGAAGTTACAGACCTATAACAATATTGTTTTATTACGTCTGACATGAGATAGGTTATATATCAGATATATTATACAATATTAAATAACTTGACTGTTATTGGACTCCACTAGAAGTGAAAACCAAAACCAGAGAATTTTGGTGATTATTTTGGTTGGTTGCTGGTCAAACATTTCTCAGTGCAGAGGCGATCCTGTCGGAGGAATTCGGACTGATTACGTCATTATTTTCTAAAATTCTGGCTACGCCCCACCACCAGGAACATGTGCTTGCACGTATTTGATTGGCCGATATAGACGAGGTTGTACTGTGTTCCAAGCTCATTGGAATTAATGTGGAGGCTGTGTTTGGTCTGGAAGTGACCTTAAAATTATACAACAGCACGGGTGGTGTTGTGCTACATGTTTGTAGATGTGTGCAGTATTTATATAATTTGATAACAAAGAGCTACATGTTCTGTGATAGGAGCAGAGAAGAGGAAAGCCACGGAAAAGTGTGGTGTGAGGAGGGATGGGAACTTTGCCCTCTTTCCCCTCTTCTTCCCTTCCTCTCCTCCCTCTTCCCGTGTTCTCACCTCCTCTCCCCTGCTGCGACCACGGCTCCCTGTGGGTGGGGTGAGGTACTGGAAGGGAAACCGGGGGAGCAACGCAACAACTTTGGCAGTACACCCAACACCAATCACCGCCGTGTTTGAGCAGCTGCCACGGGGACCAGCAAGCTCCCGGAGCACGGATCGGGCTTCCCCATTTTTTCGCACCTTACAGCTCCAGAGGAGAGAACGCTGCTCAGGCGGGCGAGTGTCGGCTGCAGGGGCCGAAGAGGATGGAGCGAGGGGAAGGAGGTTTACTCATTCTTTTCTGGGATTTTTAGTTGTGCTCTGGTTAAAATCAAATTGCGAGTAATATGTTTAGATGTATCTTTTTTAGATCCTGCTCCCGGATATCCGCGCTCGTGTAAATAAACAAAACATTTCAAATGAGCCCTCAGATACAATTTAAAGTGAGCCAAACCACGGAACTGCAATAACATTTCATAACAACACATGCATCATTATCCTGGCTAATATCACTAAAACTGTGGTATTCTTTGTATTTAACATCTTTCTCCGGTAAGCTTTTATCCCCTGACTTTGGTGGGAGCATATTTTGGTTTCTGTGAAAAGGATTCAATGTTTGCAAGCACGAACACAGAAATGGCGTATTTTTATTTCCTGAATGATAAACGGATACTGATGGATATGTAAACACGCAATCATTGTACATTTGGTTGTACTATTGGGGGAAAGGACTTTGAGTTGAGGGGTTATTTGGAAAAACAAAATGCTTTCAGTTTAATTTGTTGCTTCAACCCAGCAGGCCCTTGGAGGCCCTTGGCCCCGTCTTCTCCTGAACCTGTGTGTGATCTCCAGCTGCAGGCCTCAAAGTATGCTCACGCAGTAAAATAAAAAAAGCACAGGCAGTCTTAATGCTCCTGACTCATATTGGAATCACCAAGCCCTTTGTTTATTTGTTTATTTATTTATTTTATTGTCAGCGGAAAATTTGTGTCATCTCAACCCGGCCCCGGGGACCAAGCACACACAGAGAGCAGGGAAATGTGGCTCCAGTTAGCTGCGGCCATTAGCATGTCTCCGAAACTACAGCGGATAAATCGTACTCGCTTTCCCTCCCCTGTTTTTTTTTAAAGCTTTATTTGCACTGAAGCCGTGCTTGTTTGTAGAGACTTAAGCATCTTTTACAACACGACCAACTTCCTCTCGTATTCCACCGCGCTGGCATTCCAAACTTCCCTACGTGAGGCATGTGCTTTCACCAAGAAGCTTGATTTGACGTGGAATTACAGATAATATGACTAAGCAGGCTTTTAAGAGCTTCCCAGCAGTCGACGACTTCAGTTACATCCGGCCTCGTAATTATCTGACGTAGGATCTGCACTGGACCACCTCAAGTGCAGACCATGACTCTTCATGAATCGGATTCCTCTCAGCAGCTATATGAATTTAAAGAATAGATCTGGTGATGATATGATAAAATAACTTTTGCTTATAATCGTGAAAAGACCAGAACTAAAAATCAACAGATGCTATTTTCAAGCCACTGTGCCATAGATCTCCATTTCCAAGAAAGTCCAAAAGCCATTCAAACCGTGAGTGGGTCTTACTGCTTTTACTTTAACTTCAGCACGAAGTTGCTTTCATTCAACTGTCCTGCTGCTTTAAATACTCAACTACACATAGCACAAAACTGCACACTCTCATATCAGTCTCCTAAACAAGCCAGATTTTTTTTCTTCTTTATCGAGATCCATGGAGTACTCTCTCAAGGAAAATGTTGAGAAATTCCCTATCTTGCAATGTCAAAGAAAGTGAAAGAAAATTCCTGAATCCGCCCACAGATCTCTATCCATTTTTAATGAATACATCCTTGACCTATACTCCAACCTTCCACCAAATTGCATCCAGTAGTTCTTGTTTGTCTTGCTTACAAACAAACAAACCAACAAACAAACACATTTTTGCTCCTGTTTGAGTAACTCTCTATATGACCTTTTTTAAAATCTTTTTAAAGATGTAAATCCAGTCATAGACATCGTCAGCCTAGGGAAATCATAGAGAAAGAAGGAATTTCAGTTTGGCGGTTTCAATATTTTCATCTCATTTAGTTGATGATAAGAAAAGTCAAGAATAAAATAGTAAGAAATTACCTTTTGACTGGACAACATGGTTCAACAAGCGCTGGTTCAAGGTTCATGTGCATCCGTGCATGACTGTGCGCGTGCACCCATACAGTATGTTGTGTTAGCGTGTCTGTGTGAGTGTATGTGGGGTAAACTGTATCCCACCCTTGAGCTTCAGCTCTCAAATCAAGGTCTTGAAAGTAAACAGTGCACTGCCAGAGGACCTTGTTTATCAAATCTGCAATTGCACTCATAGAGCGAAATGACCTACAATTACAAGCCCAGCTAGAAATTAAGTTTTCAGTCAGCCATCCAGAAAAAGATCATAGGATATCCTGCAGAAGGGAATTCTTCAGTAGTCCACCCTGCAGTACCTTTCTTCCTCAAACACCATCACGGCTGTTGAAGGGACTTGCTCATTAAATACGTCCCCAGGCTTTTGTTAAAGGGTTTATGAAGCTTCCAAGAACACTGACAAATGGTGGTTGAGTGTGCGTGTGTCACATCACGGTCATTTCTGCAGAATTTCCTCCCCAAACAACCACAAAAGGTTCAAACTTCCAAGCACGAGAGCTTTGTTGCTACCAAGCTATTCCGACCACTCCTAAAACGTCAACCGTTCCAGCAGAAGCAATTACATGCTGCTTCCCCCCCCAAAGCAAAGTGGAGAGGTTCTCTCTTTAAAGTGTGTAAAATTCCCTCCTAGTTTAATTATGTGGTGCAGGGTGGAACCTGGAGGCTACTCTCTCCTCTCTGCTCCGACCTAAGTGCATTTTCCATGGCACAAGCATGCAACATATCGGTTCCCACAGAGAGATCGGAAGCATGGCAGATCGCAAAACCTGGGTTACAGCATTCCTGGATCTCTGAGCTGTGTGGTGACCTAATCGCCTGACCACCTACCGCTCCGTGCCAAATCCCGAGCAGCAGCCAGACACCCCTGAGAGTAACATCCGACTGTACCGTGAAATATTACGTCAGGAATGAGTCACTGGAAACTGAGCCACGGTCTGAAAAGCTTTACATACTCACAAACACAGGAGCTTTGCTCAGACTGGATTAGGCCGGTGAGTAAACCGTATCAAAGAGAGGAAACTTGTCATCTCTGGCAGCCGTATAATTCAGTTTACACTGTTACAGCACATTTAATGGACGCTGAGAGGCTAAAAGTTACCATGGGGATGCTGTTTCACACATATGGGAAAGAAATACCACACAACCTTTTAACTGCAAACTTTTGCGGTTAAATAAAGTCTCTTGTGACAAAATGTAATTTGGCTGAGAGTAATTGAAAATCAGTGTCACATGTTTTATGGAGCGACAAACTGATGCTCTCCAGTCAATCAAGTGTATATTTCTTTGACAAAGGTCTCCTCCTCCCCTCTGTTCTGCGTCCAGCTGTTGTGCAGTGTTGACATTACAAAAAAATTCACTTTGACAAATATCCAAGCTGGAGACCCCGAGCTTGATAAACAAATCAGTCTCTCCTAATAAATCAATTCATGTTGCTTTTATTAGTGTTTTGACATTTGAGTCAAGCACATAATCAGTCAGTGAGGTGATTGCACAGCATATGTAGATTACTCACAAAAGACCACAGCTATTGACCTGCAGTCAAAATAAAAAATATGATATATAGATATGTAACAAGAACAGGGCTCTGTTTGTGTTGCTGTAATGTAATTATATGGTGCTAACAGGGAAAAAGTTAATCTACAACAGAGTTTAAATCACATCATTGGCTCTGTCTTCCCTTTATTCGATTATTATTACCTCCGCCAAGGAGGTGATGTTTTGAAACCTCTCTGTATGATGGTTGGTCGGTTCTCTTCAGCTCGATAACGCAAAAACTTTATAACGGATTTCCACAAAACTTGGTGCAACGGAACATGGGCAAAGAAATATCACAGATCTGGACAAAGAGTATATAATGTATGGAACTTGAAAAATGCATAATAAGGTCTTCATTGGAAAAAAAGGCATATGGCGACAAATATCTAACAATATGTGTATATTTTGGAGCAGCTTAAATTAATACTGTGCTAGGGAGGGGTATGCGCATAGTTTTCCTAGTTTATCTCCATATTAAGTATAAGTTAATAAATCCTAATGTCTTAAAATCCCCATCCGGTGAAAAGAAACCCTTGCTCCTTTTATAGAAGCAGTTTTTACAACATATTTCAACTCCATGGCTGAATATTTCCACCTTCACACTGCAATGCACAATGCCAGTCTGACATTTTTTGTATTTTAAACAGCCAGGGTTTGTGATGTCACAAAAAATAAATCCTGTCAATGTATGGGTGTGGTCAGCAGTTTAAGGGAGTGTAATGAGCTACTGGAGTGGAACTTTAAAAGGTTAAGGATAAAAAACTGCACATTACAACACGAGAACAAGCATGTTTTTTCCATTTGTCTCATCAGTAAGTGGCGGTGCTATCGTTTGGCTGAGACATGCAGCTTTAGCTTTAGTCTTTTTAGCACCTGTGTAATCTATCCCACTGCATATTAAAATCATATTTTACATGATTCTCATTTTAAAACTAGAGACGTTGAAACCACAGCTGAAAACACAGTTTCAAACCAAGACGTTGCGCTGACGTTAGCATAATCTGCCAACAAACAATCTCTGATAAAGGTCGTCAGTGACATTTATTTGGCTGGAAAGGAGGTGGTCGTGTTTCCTCTATCTTTGTCTGAAACTGAAAACCCATTTTTTAAATAACGACGGCGGATTTCAAGTAGTAAATCTGCCGATGTTATTACAGTCAACTGTGGGTAATGTGAGCAGAGAAAGCCGGACAGCTGTAGCAACAGTAACTGGTGTGGCGCTTTCAGGAGGGCCAGCTGATCACATTAATGGCTAAACCAGTAAAATACAACCCAGATTAAAAATAATATCACTGAATTGAGCACTATATCACTTTCTATCTTCCCGTTTCAACACTGTCCTCTTGCCCACGGTTCGCCCACGTAGGGATGTTAGCATTTTCCAACTGCTTGGAATTCCTTCCTGCCGTCTTGAGAGCACACACTGCGTTTTAAAACTTGTTGGGCCCTTTCATGTTTTATTTGAAAGTATGCAATTACATTCTTGCCGGCATAACAGGTCCCTGGAGTGATTTACATGCTGTATTAAATGTCATGGTTCGAAAAGACGATGTTGACACTCGCCCCTTTAAGAGCTTCCTCGTAGCCTTAAATGCTAAGACGGCTCTAGGCGATGGGGATGCGGTGAAACTGTAATATAGAGGGGTGGTGAGTTTGGAAATGAGGGCAGAGGTTTGACTGTGCTCCGCCTCTGTTAGGTCTTGTGTTGACGTCTTACTTCAAAGCGGTTTATTGGGATGGCTGCGGCTGGTCTCTGGTCCATTTCTGATTTATGAGGTTAGACCTTTTACCAGTGACAGAACTAACAACTGGAGTTGACGTGCAGTTTGATTTGTATCAATACTTTTGAGGCTTTTGGCTTTTTGCTTTCAGTGACCTTTGGAAAATTTGGAGTAGGAACGTTTGAAAGCTTGAATTGAACAGTAAATTAAAATACTATTTTAAGGATATGACAGTTTGGCCTTCAAATAATTCCAGATCCTCAATTTTGAGACAGGTCAAATCACACTTGTCATGGAACTCTATCAGTCTTATGCGTTTCAAGCTATTTAATTAAGTTCTATTCTGGTAAAGTTCCATTAATTCCTGTGTCACGCTCCAGAACACAACACTTGTGAGGGTCTCTATCGCAAGGCCAGCTGCCTCTTAGCTTGGCCTCTTAGGGACTATGGTGTGGGCAAAGTCAATTCCCCCTCTCAGATTAAAGGAGTATCTTCAAGTGCCGGTCCAAATGGTGATAAAAAAGCTTTTTAATCCATTGAGAAACTCTCCCAACGCAACCCCCCAGGGTCCCGGCATCAGGCGTTGCCCCACTCAGGCTGCGTCTGGACAGTGTTGAAGCCAGAGTGTGTCTCCTTGCACCCTGACAGAGGGAAGGAAAGGCCTAAAAAAAGGCCCCCTCCACCACTCACTTGACCAGCTGCCTTTGATAACATCTGGCAAAGGGCAGGTTTGCAGCAGCGACAGCAGGAGATGGAAGGACATTAAAGTCCTGCCACTCACTTGGCAGGAAGGCAGCCCGCAACTCCACAGCATCCGCAGACTAAACCTTAATCGCACACGCTGGAGTGTCTAATGGGTTTGATGATATTCCCCAGCAAGAGTGTTAGATGAGAGGATGGCCGGGCCTAGTCACTTTTTATTTCCGAACCCAAGATTCTTTTATCTTATCATTAAAACAACTCAGGCAGCTGATAGCCTCTCAGCTGTTCAGGCCAAAACTCTCTATTCTCTGTTTTGGACGACAGCACAAGAACAAAAATCTCTGACTTCAAACCTAAACATTCCCTGTAGAAGGAAACGTATAGTGTTTATCTAAACAGTGATGTCGGTTGAAGAAGATCCGGAAAAGACTTCGACCCTATCTTTGGGGGGGTGGGGGCAGTTTGGAGATGTGAGTTTCGACACAGCTCCCCCGGCTCCCCAGGCTCAATTCAACATCCAACCCCTCTCCTCTTTCTTTCTGTTTACTTCTAGGTTCATGAGTTTACATGCCAATTCCATTACAGGGATTAAAATAGTTTGTCCAATCATCCTCATACTCTGTTTCCCTCGTCCTTCTCCCTCCCTTAACCCCTCACACCACTTACAGGCTTTCAGGTCCCAGGGCTGGTTTAGGGGATTACAGGACAAGCGGCCCGAGCACCCAAAGAAACACAAGGCGGCTGCGTTGAAGAATGTTCCAACGAGAAGTCCGAGCATTAGTGAAAGCTGAGGTTTGATCAATGGCTGCGGCGCGTGTCGGCACTAGTGAACACTTCACGGAGTGTCTGAGAGAGAAGAAAGAGAAAATGGAGGTGTGTTATGACATTGGGCTTGGGGTCTACGTGGCCGGGTCGCCTTTGAGCTGCTGCTGATTAAGGGTTGGCGTTCACAGGTGAGCGGCTCCGAGCAGGATTTAGTGACACGGGCGCACAGAGGTGAAATGACCCCACTCTCCAAACTAACGAGAAAACAGCAAAGCAACGGCCGACCTCTCCCCTAAATGGCCAAAGGCAAATGTCAGCAGATAAGGGAGCTCTGTGACTATGTGCTCAGCTTGCTCAAAGGAAAGTGAGGGCAGGTGAACTTTCCACAGGTTTGTGCAGTCACCTTTCCATCACACACAAAGTGGAAAATAACTTTCTAGTTGGCTGGATGCATGAGATACTTTCCTTTTTTTACGATTTTAAAATGGACACTTTTAGATTCTTTTTTATTGTGGACACATGCCACCGCACTCGGACTGTTGGATCGGAGGTTCATATTGTAATTAGGGAAATAAGTCAGTCAGTCGCTGCCTGCGGGTCTAAGCCACCCGCAGTCGGTAATCTCCTTCGGAACTGGAGGGGCTCAAAGGGGCTAAGCCTGGTCAACACCTAGGACAGGACATCCTAACTTCAAGTGCTCCAGCGCTATCCCGATTATTTACGAAATAAATATATATCGGCAACACTAGCCCGTTATATACAGCTGTTATTGTTAAAGGTGGGAATGTTACGCCTTTATTACACCGCGGTATTAAAGGTAGAAACTTGCGATGGAAAGTTAGGCTAATAATAGCAAAGGCTACGCCGAGACCGAAAAGACCCAATCAGCAAGTCGTTGTGAGTGTCTATGTCACTGTACAGACGACAATGCAGTCCCAGAGTTTTTAAAATAATAGAAAGCAGTTTAACAATTACGGAATTACAAACCAGATCATTACTTACTATTAAGAAAAATTCAGTAGAGAAACAAAGTGACGAATGGTTCTTCAAAAAAGAGGTGACCCAAAAATCTTCTCAACTCCCGACTCGTTTACATGAAATGACCAAAGTGCTACACTGTTACTCAAACATATTCATGAGCCTCAATAATAATAATTTACCACTGAAACATAAATATTACATATAACATTTATAACATCAACCGCATAATGTTATACTGCTGCCATCAGCAGGGTCCAGAGAAACAATGACATGGAAACAGAGAAAATCTGCTGGAACCATTAAACATATTTGTAAAATATACAGTTTCTGTTAAGTAATGTGAATCTGGACATTAACGTTAAACAAATGTATTGGTGCTTTTTGTCCTAAGAGGTTACAACTTATTTAAAACAAAATCAAACAGGCTATTTCTTACATTAAAGCAGAAACTTGAAAGATACTTTTATACCCTTTGTATGTGGCATAGTGTACAGAAGTACAAGTTGCATGAAAGAAGTCCCTCAATTAAACTCCACCCCTTATGTTTGATGAGTGACGCACTTGATCTGTTCTGTTACTATACAAACGTCTCTTTTTCCACTGCACTGGTACACTGGTACTGCACAGGTGGATCTTTATCTTATCTGAGCAAAAGAAATGTCTTTAAACTCTGTTCTCGTGACAGTTTTGAGGTTTATCTGCAGTTTTGCATCTTGCGGTCTCGAGTTGTGCCGGTGTGGTCTTGTCTGATTGTCTTTGACACATCTGCAGATTACACACCAACGTGGCATCTGGGTGTCTCATGTCTCAGTGATGTCACAGAGGCATCTTGTTGTATAGTGACTTTGGTGTTTGTTAGTTTACTTGAAACAGACAGTGCTGTTGTTTTGGTGTTTTCTTTAAGACTGCACCAATGTCTCGTCACACATGTTATGGATAGGGGAATAAAGTGCAATCAAATGAAGTAATATGAGGTCTAACAACTAACAAAACTGAAAGATAATAAGCAGCAGTGTTCTAATCTGAGTGTACATTTCATATTTCACTGACGTATTGCATAACTGTAGAATAAATATGAGGTTTAATTTTGTATTATTACCATGACAAAGAAGGTTATATTTTCAAAACCAGGCCATTTATTTGTTGGTTGGTTTGTATGTTTGTTTGTTTGTAAGCACGATTAGAAACAAACGACTGGAAGGATTGTGGCAAAAAGAATACGCTAAGTGTCAGAGAAGAACCCATAACATTTTGGTCTGGATTCAGATCCGGGGTCAGGTTTAGGACTTATTTTCCCTTACTTTAACATTGTGAGATAGGGCGGTTTAAAGTTTACAACATTTTCACAGATTTCCCAGGGAATAATTAATAGAAAAATCAGACACATGCAAATATTGATAAGGTATCTGAGGGTTTATTTGGGTTTGGGGTTGTTTCTATTTTTTTTTTTTTTAAATTGAATGTATTACTTACTACATTCTTCCTTTGAGCAACTACTTTTTGTGCTTTTTTCCAATTGAATTTTGCCGGGAAGAGATTGAAGGCAAAAAATAAATAAATAAAAAGATAAATCTTATCCGATATTAAAAATTTTGCAAACCACCGACTTAAAGTGAAAAAAATTACTTTGAAAGCAGCTGCAGTTTTGATAGCAGTTAATCTTGTAATATTCTTGTAATATTGTAAAAATGTTATATGACCTGTCTACCTGCAGAGCTGTTGAAGGACCCTCGGCTGCATTCAAGATAAACATTGCTTCAATTATGTAATAATATCAATTCATGAGGCGCTGGCTGGCCAAGAGGAATGCTGGATCATTTCTAATATCCTGAACCACCATTAGGTCATCAGCATGATTAGTTCCAGTCATTAGAACTTGAAAGTGAAAACACGAAACATGAAAAGCGAGGCCTGAGAGGTCTGACCGAAAAATAAATTGTGCATGACAAGGTCCCCAAAACACAAATGGTTTTAGTAATGGTGTTGAAATGAGACAATCACAGCTTGAGATCCAGCAGCGAGAGTCATGAGGATGGTATGTGAGAGAAGGTGCAGGGACACTTAGTGGCCTGAGTCATACAGCACGTTTCTAAAGCCACACACATGGACCAGCGCACAAACACACGCATGCATACACATGTACATGAATGCAGAGATACACACACCACGCACATGCCAATGATTTGCACCTTTTTGCATGGGTACTTATCTTAAGGCTCAGCAGTGAAGAGCTCAACGGTGCATAGGACTGTGCAACCAAAGCCAGGGTGAGTGAGGAGATCAATAATGATTAACAAAATAAATTCTCTCCAGAGCTAATTTTAAAGAATCACTCTGACCTCCTTTTTTTTAAATCTCTGAGCTGAAGACCTCAGACTAGCAAACACTGATTCTAGTTGTTGAGTTTGGGATTGCATTTTTTTTACTGTGGAAATTAAACGTTATTGACAAGTTTCAGTGTTTTACTTCAGTTTCAGTGTGTTTTACAACCAAAACCTGCAGACTTTTCAATCATTACCTGAGGCCAAATCCCTGGACTGTGACAATGACACATGTGCAGTGGACCAGAGAGTGAATCCACCTCTGCAGTTTGTCCCTGGTCTCAGTATTGGTGTGCTGGAAATTCCCAAGAACCCTGAAGCTCGATGTAGTTTCCCCCGTAAAGACAACAAAAAGCTGCTTACTTCAAACGATAGCAATCCACAGCGGTTACCTGTTGCCAGCTCTGGATAAACTACATTGGCAAAGGCAGTGAGTAAACATCTGTGGGGATTATATTGAATGAAATAAATGAATTTCGAAAGTCATAATAAAACGTGGACTCTATTGCAGCTGCGTGTTACGAGGATAAACCTGTCCATGTGCTTTAGAGCAGCATTTGATCTGATTGTTCTCAGATTTCTCAGAGGATGCTCTAATGAGATCTTTTGTTGAAGGAAACAGATTCACACTCCACGAATGAAGAAGATCGACTAGATCCGTTTTTCTCCCTTTATTTTACACACTAATGAACATAATGAAAGACTTTAAGCACAGCATGTTAGGTGAATATTCTATAGATTAATTTTCCTCACTTCTGAGTTGTCAAAAAAACTCCTTATATGACTTTTACAAAACTGTTTTATGAAGGTTTGTTGACACTAGGTCTATGTCTTTATCTGCAATGTGTTCCATAAATACAAGTGTAACGATGTAAAGAAGAATTTTAAAAAAGACGCTGTTATATTTAAAGACAAATAAATTAACAAATCTTCTTAAAGGTGATTCCTAAAACTGTTTGTGAAACGATTTGTTAACGACACATATAACGACACATGTTCCCTAAAAATAAGTGTGACCAAATAAAGTTGATTAAAAAAATAAGCTGTTGAGTTAAAGGACAAATAAATTCAGCAAACAAATCTAACATTATGTCTACATCTTTACCTACAATATCTTCCCAAAAAATAAGTGTACAAACTTGATTATATTCATATTGAGTTAAAGTACAAATAACTTCCTTGTGTTCTTTATTTATATCAATGACAGTAGGAGCTATTAAGGGCTCTGTTACCTCTCTTGGTGGCCTCTCAATGGGCCATTGAGGTTAATAAATCTCAATATAACTGCTGAAGGGGGAAATTAAGAAAAATAAAACATATTCTGATAAATAATGACCAGTTTAGGATTGTGTTTTACTTCAGGGGGAAAATGGATTAATGTCTGAGAGAGAACTGTGAGCGGGTGTGATTAATGTAAAACAAAAAAGAAGGAAAGAAATACAACAAACCGCACAGGGAACATTAGTTTGACTTGATATTTGACATATTTATTAGTCTGATTTCCTTGTTCATCAGTGAAATAAGTTTTCAAAGTTGACTTTCTTCCATTTCGATGACCTCTGTGGCCAATAAATCCAGCTCCACGTCTCCTCACAGACCAATTGTTTACATCTGCAGCTAGACGCGTCTTCTTCTCACTCAGTTTACTGTCTGCGTCCCGGCATTTAAATGCAAAGTGGCGAAGTTTCACATAATAATGCAAAAGAGAAAGAAAAAAAAACACCGCAGCGCGCAACGAGGAGGTGGAGGAGGAGGAGGAGGAGGAGAGACGGGAAGGGAGGAGGAGGGGGGGTGGGGGGTTATCCAAGGTGTTTGAGACAGATGAGGGAGGTGGGGGTCTGGGATGGAGGGACGGAGGGAGGGAGGGATGGAGAGAAGGAGGGAGGAGGCAGGGAGGGATAAAAACTGGAAGGAGCCATAGATGCTGGATCATTTGAAAAGTTTCCCCCTGGCTCCGCGCACGCACCGCCGGCTCCTCTCACAGACCCGCACCGGAGGACGGATAGGAAACCCCCCGGCTGCAGAGACCCCTGTCCCCCCGGCCTCTCCACGCCAAGACCCCCGGGTCCGATCCTCTGCGCTGAACAAGGATTAATGAGCCAAAAAGGCATCGAACTTCTCATCTAAGGCTCATTTTTCGGGACGTTCCTGCTTTTCTCCACCTCCGCCTTTCCTTATTATTCTCTCCGCTGGAGGATACCTGGACCTCTTACTGATGGTAAGCCCTCATCCCATTCCCCCTCACCCACACCCCTACTCACCCACAAACATTATACGATCCGGACACCGGAGCTTTTAAATGGGAACCGAACCTGTTGAATAACGCGAGCAGGAGGAGGAATCGCCGCTGACAGATTGTGACTGGGCCACTGGGTTTGGTGTTTTCTGGCGACTTCACCGAGATCTGTACAAATATAGAATCTTACAATCCCATAACAATCTCACACTGACACAGGGAGAGGAGTGAAGTGAAAGAAGGGATTTTTTATTTAAGGGGGGTAGGGGGGGTGGAATAGCGCAGCGATCCTGGTGGAGCTCGAACAGGTTAAAGCCTTTTGTGCCGGAGAGTCGAGCAGCAAGTGAGGTCATTTCCAAACTGAGCTTTCGGTTTCTTCCCATTCGTTTTTCCTTAAATATCTTTCAAATATGTCAATTATGCAATATTTGAAAGTTTCCTGAACTTTCCGCTGAGATTCTGCGTGATTTAACACCTGTGTTCCCCTGCGCGTCATCCCGGTTTGCTTAACGCGTAAAAAGTTAAAGATGGGAATATGGCACAACCCAGAATTTCAGCCTGGACGTGGAAAAAAACCCCAATTACTTCTTTGAGTTTATTTTAAATTTTGAAATTAAATCCCGCTTCTCAAACAGGTCAACAACAATTCATGCGTCACTTAAAAAAAAAAAAGGCACAGTTCGGTCCAAGTATGACGAAGTCTGCACCAAGGAGAAAAAAAAGAAGCCTCCAGTGCCAACACATTACAGAGGTCTAACGTTACAGCAGAGTTGAAACCGGTTGATAATTGGGAAGCGACAATGGAAAAGCAGGTCTCACATGTTTACACCTGCTCGGAACAAACGATTACGGAGTGAAATTGTGTCATTTCATCGCGTCGCGCAGCAGCAGCAGCAGCACAGAGAAGGTTCTGCGGCCTGCGGGCGCATGGCGGCCCTGGCACACACACCTTTTACTTTTCATCTCACATTTCTCATCCATCGTGCAGGAAAACTGAGTTAACACAGTTTGAATGGAAATGCATTTATTTATAAATTTTTTTGAAATTACAAAAAGGTATTTATTCACTTTTTTCATGAACGTGCCTGGCAAAGAGTTGGCTGCAATTTCCTTTTGAGGTTTCCGGAAAATATTGCCAGGAGAATATTGACTTTTTGTTTATAAAGTCACATGATATTTTCAGATTTCAGATTTTTTGTATTTTTTCAACACTTTAAACCTCGAAGGCAAATTATCTGGGAGCATTTGAAGTAGATTTTTTTCTCGGTTGTGTTTTAATTTCTCCTTGAAGTAATGAAAGTGGTGAAGCTCTTCATTTGTATCTGAGATGTTTTCTTTCACACATCACCACAGCTTAAACAAAAACCATTAACCTGCTCCCAGTGATCTCACTGACTGTGAATGTTCTTCCTGCTGAAGTGCTCACTGGGAGCTAATAAAACCCCAAACCACTACTCAACAACAACACACGTTGCAGGTCCCTGCTTTATTTCTTTCAACACACATGAGGATATTGCACTTTGTTGGATCCTATTGAGTGAAGCCTTATTATTTAAACTCCTGTAACTTTCAGTCACAAGCCAGAACACTAGTAACAGGAAGACCATTGAAATGAATTTGTTAAAAGGGATAGTGTTTAAATTATAGAATTTCTTATTTCATTTATATGGAGTAACTGTTGGAATCATAGATACACAATATTATAACTACTGGTAAACAATCTAAAGCAGCATTAGCATTTATCAGAAAAAAACTCCCATGACTCTAAACAGGTTGCTGAACTGATTTACTGTTGTTTTAATGATAACAAAAAAGAAAGAAAAGATTCAGGCCATAGATTTGGCTGTTCCAGCGGTAACCTGTTGCCCTCCCTCCTCTTCCTCCCTCCCTCTCATCTTCCCTCCCACCATCACTGTCAAATTCCTCATGAAACACATCTGAAGAGCCATGTGCAGAGTCTGATCACATTATCTGTGGTCAGGGAGGGAGAGAGAGAGAGAGAGAGAGAGAGAGGCCAAGGGGGACCGAGCAAAGCCAAGGGCAGTTGACTGCTGCGGCCTAATTGCTCCCTGGGCCTGCGTTTGTTTTTTGGAAAAAGTTTCTGTCTGTCTGAATGTGAAACTTCGGACATTGTTGTTAAAAGTAAATTTTTATTTTTTGCTCTAGCTGCATGAGGAGTAAATGAAAATCCAAACTTCTTTGGCAGTTCAGAGTTTTCTTGAGTTTTTGTTTTATCCCAATCGCCCCTGGTGGAAACACGCCACTCGAACATGAACGCAACAACTTTTCCCAGAGTTGAAAGTCGCTCGCCGCCTGCCTCGCATTTTCTTTCATCATCATCGCACCACTTCTGAGTGTCTGTCCGTTTCAGCCCGCAGCTTTGTCAGTGGCTGGTTACAGTTACAAGATGTTCTGTATGGTCAGTGTTTTTGAGTACTATGAATCCCTGTAATCATGGGAGAGGCCCTCTCTGGACAATGAACATTTGTTGTCAGAGATGTGCACTCACACACATTCACTCTCTCTCTCACACACTCACACACACACACACAGACACACACATTACCCCCCCTCCACCCCTCCACCCCTTGGGTAATAGAGCTGATCATGTTCTGAACCCTCCTCTCTCTCTTTGCCACAGTTCTCACAAACATGCAAGCGGTGGCACTCACTTGTGCGTGCACGTCGTTTAGCTCATGCACACACGCACCGCACATCGCCTTCTCCTCGCACACACTGGGATCTAGTGTCATGACCGCGGTGGAAGAAAAGGGGGTGGGGGGTCAATCGGAGGTCAAAGTCTAATGCTGTTAGGGAAAAGATCCTTGATTGCAATACAGTGAGCCATGCAGGGACCGAGATGATCACAAAGATACGGAGCCTGACATTCAAATACACAAAACGTATATTAAACACACTCACACACACATGTACACACAACGTTAGTGTGCATCCTCACTGTGTAGTAAGTAATGCTTGGGCGCTCTCCAGCAGGAACCGGCTCCAAACGATGACCAAAGCCCTGCATCGCTCCAGAGTTAAAATGTCTCCTCCGTGGTGCTGGTGTTGTGGTGGTGGTGACTGGTGTCAGAAATTCGGTAATTTTATTAGTGTGAGTCAGCAGCGTTTAACACGTTTAAATGACGTGTAAAGGAATTGAATCATAGCAGCCACACTGCAGCGCTTGTTAAATTCGAGAGAGGAGCTGGGGAGGGCTGTTAATGTTGTTGAATAGTCTTTTTCGTTTATACAGAATGATTTCTTACGATTTTATTTGGAGATGCTGCTCCTTCTGGTGCTTAAACCTGGATGTTGTGGCTTCATTAGAGACACATTTCCCTCTTGCAACACGCCGCACATACTCCAGCGCTGAGCGTCCGACTCTCCCACTGATGACAGTGGTGTCAAAGAGCAGGAGGCCTGTCATCAGCGTCACTACAACCTGTTTGATCCCTCAAGTAGGCGAACGCGTTACCAGGAGATGAGGCCCTTTCGAGATGCATCTATTCAAACGGGAAGAAGCTGATCTCATTTGTTTGGACAGATGAAGGTTTGGCGAGTTCACTTTGGAGTCGGGGTTCTTGAACGCTCGCCCGCCCTCATGTTTTGGGTATGGATTTTTACCACTCCTGATCAAAGTGGTGTTATCAGCTCTTTGGTCTTTGTGTGTGAACATGAGAGGGTTGTTTCAGGGGTTTTTTTCTCAGTTGAATCCGGCTGTTATCTGATGTTTTTCTTCTTTCTCTGTCTCTCTCTCTCTGTCTCTCATTGAAGGTTTGTGCTTAATTTCTGAACTAGTCGAGGTGTGTTTTGCGGAGGCTGCTCTCTGTGTTGTGGCACATACCTCCTTACATTCCAGCTACAGTAAATAGCTAGCTTAGCCCATGAGCCAAAATGATAAGCTTTAAAGAGACGCCGGGTCTCTCTCTTGCCCACTTAAACACACACTGACATATACGTGCATTTCTCCGACTTCTCGCCTGACGTGTTTGCAGCTGCCTTCGCCTCATGTGTGTTTTTTCGTCTGTGTCTTTCAGGAACAGGGTCACTCCAACGTTCTCCTGCAGCCGCCCAACACCACCTAACATTTCCTGGAAAAACGTGTCCATCGCCCGCTCCCAACAAACATGGACTGTTTTCCCATGCTTTATTTTCTGTCGGTAAGTAAGTGGACCTTTTCACTTCAATTTCAGTATGTCACGTTTTCCCCTCTCCCTCTCTGTCCAACTAGTAATTGATTTATGTGGCGTTCAACAGCACTTTAACAATGTATACGCATGAGGAAGAGCTTTTTGGGTTAAATAGCCCAAGGTTGGCCCCATGGCTTGCTGGAGCAGACTCAGAGGGGACAAGGCTCCTTATCGAGCTAAGAATTTGCTCTGACCCCAGGGCTGCCGCTTTTATTTGTATAATCGCGGTGGAGGAGGGAGTAGATGGGGGGGGGAAGGGAGGGAGTGAATAGGAACGGCTTAAATTCGACAAAGTTGGGTTCTTAAACCGGCTGTTTACCTGTGAAGGACGTCGCCAAAGGTAAACAACAATTGGCAGATCTGATCAGGGACAGTTTAAACTAGGCAGACCGGACTATTAAAACCAGTCAGAGCTGGGGACAGAGGAGATGGTGAAGACATGGAGGAGAAAGCTCAAAAACAAATATTTTCTGTCAGATGAAACCAAGGCCTTTCTCTCCTTTCCTTGTCCCTTGTTGTGTTTTTCTTGCTCTTTGCTCTTTCCTCTCCTAATAACTCCCTGTGCCATCTCCTGCTCCCCCCCAGAGACATCATGATTCCTGGTAATCGAATGCTGATGGTCATTTTAATATGCCAAGTCCTGCTGGGAGAGAGCAACCATGCTAGTCTGATACCTGAAGAAGGGAAAAAGAAAGTACCGGGCCTGCAGGGTCGTTCGGCCTCTCAGAGCCATGAACTGCTGCGGGACTTCGAGGCCACGCTGCTGCACATGTTCGGCCTCAAGAGGCGGCCGCGGCCCAGCCGCTCCACCACCGTGCCGCGCTACCTGCTGGACCTCTACCGCCTGCAGTCGGGGGAGGCCGAGGAGGCTGGGGGGCACGACATCGCTTTTGAGTACCCAGAGAGGTCAGCCAGCCGGGCCAACACTGTGAGGGGCTTCCACCATGAAGGTAAGGAGAAAAGAAAAGGAGGATGTTTGCATCATGCGGCAGAAACATTTCACCAGAACCAAGGTCACAGTTTCCGCGTATTCTTATAATTTTTAGTAGCATTATATTTCATCAGCGTGGTTGACATCTGGTAAGTTTTCAGGATTAAAAAAAACATTTCCTTCATCCCTTGAATCACGAGGCAGCTCCACCCATCGCACCAGAACCAAGGAATCTGAGGATGTGGTCACCAAACACTGTCTAAAGAGGGGCAAAGAAATCTGCCAGACAAGCTCTCGAGAGCCTCATTCGACAAAACTCTGTGTGTTTGGTTAGCAGCTGAAAGAAAAGCATGCCTCCATATTACTGACTTGCACTTCTCACCCCACCCAACCGAACACGGCTTAAAAAAGCTGCAGTCTTGGCTCGGAGTCGGAGTGTGCTCCTCTCTCATGTCTCATGTCTCCAGTTTATATGGAGGGCTCTTTTAGAGGGACCTTCCTCAACGTGCAATTATCTTTAATGCTACTCTTGCAGCCTTCTAAATAAAGCCCCTACTGCCAACAATGTGGGTGCTGAGAGCAGACGCTGCAGCTCTCGGGAGAGATGGAAAAACAGTCTCAGGAGCTGCTGTGCGATAGAAAGGCTGGAATGTTAGAAGGGTTTCTGTTTATTGTGACTTGGATCTGCTTAGTTTTAGCGACAGCTGCAGACGTTTCAATTGGGCCAGGAGAAACTCCAGGTTGACCGATCTGCTAAATGTACGTTGAGCTTGGAAAAGCCAGACTGGAGCGCGTCGGGCAAAGGCTTCAAAAAACCGTCGGCAGAGAGAACCGGAGCTGAGAGTTAGCGAGTGAACTTGTGGCGTAGTGATCTGAGAGAACCGGGGGGGGCTTTAGGGCTCCAGAACATGTCCACCCTTAGGGGGAGGAGTGAGGAAGGAGGGATGAGTCAGCCTTAATGGGGCTTGTCAAACACACTGCTCGTGGCAACACACGCCAACACACACCAACACGGCAACGTACCGAGGCAGGAGAGGAAGAAAGAGCACCGCCGCTGGAGGAGGAACTTGTGCCTGTGATGCAATGTGTACGTGCATGCATGTGTGTTTGTGTGTGTTTGTGTGTGTGTGTGAGAGAATGTGTGTGTGTGTGCGTGTTCCGACTGCTCTCTGCAGGCATTTACCCTCCTTCTCCTCTGCTAAACTATGTTAATAATACGCTTTGAGGTCTTTTGAGTAGGAGTGCTTGCTTTCATGGGAGCACCATTGTGCGATAGTGTGATTCAGTTGGCTGATCTGTCCAAAACACGGTGAGGTATTACAGTCTGCAGCAGGCGGAGGGTTTTTGGTGAGGAGACGTGTTTACAGGCAACTACTAATTCAGAATTCCACAAGAAAAGTGTATTTTTATTCTCTGGGTGTTACAGGAGACGTGTCCTCAATTGTCAAATTTATGAATTAAAGCGACGAAGCACATGAGAAGGTTAACGCGCACAAAAACGTTTGAATCAGCCGAACACCACCCCCCTCTCCATGGGCTTGGGATAAATGAGATTCTACTGTATTGTCTGACCCCTTAATGATTATTCACGATGAAAATGATAAATGTCTTAAGTGAACAAACTGCGGCGCTAATCAAAAACACAGCAGGTTTTAATAATGAGAACCACCTGGGTAAGATTAGAGCCCGGGTGTGAAATAACAGGGGTGGATTGAGCAGGAAAATAGTAGACACAACATTCCTTTCCCCAACAATGGTGATCTTGCCAGAAATCTGCAGACTGAGCGTGGAACAGGGAGCCTCCACTGTGTTTATACTGTAGCTGTGGTACGTTAATCACCACCCTCCTTGTAATGCGTGTTTCAGCAAAGTGCTCGGAGAAAGGCATTGAGAGAAGGGCTGGGTAATCCGTGGAGATAGATAAGGAAGCGTGGACTCTGTGTATTTATATTGTTGAGTACTGCAGAAGCCGGGTAAAAGTGCGCGTATGCTGCACATACTTTTTGTGTCAGGTGAAAACATCAAGGAAGTGTGAAAATGTGAGGTTAGCACAACCGCGTTAATGGTTTTATCTGCTGGTTCTGTCAATGTTGTCATGGAAACTTTAAAGACTTTTTAAATATATTTTCTTACACATTGTATTCATTGATATAACCGACACTGAACATTATGGAATTATTCACTTGAGCTAACATTTCTCCTCCTCATTTTCAGAGCACATGGAGAAGGTGCACGAGCAGGACCTTGGTGAGGCCACGCCCTTCCGCTTCATGTTCAACCTCAGCAGCATCCCGGAGGACGAGCTGCTCTCTTCGGCCGAACTCAGGCTCTACCGCCACCAGATAGACGAGGTCGTCGCTAACGCCCTCTCCGACGAGCAGGGGCTTCACCGGATAAACGTGTACGAGGTGCTGAAGCCCCCCCGGCCCGGGCAGCTCATCACGCAGCTCTTGGACACGCGGCTCGTTCGCCAGAATGCGTCTCAATGGGAGAGCTTCGACGTCAGCCCGGCCGTGCTGCGCTGGACTCGTGAGCGCCTCCCGAACTACGGGCTGGCGGTGGAGGTGCAGCACCTCAACCAAACACCGCGTCACCAGGGCCGACACGTCCGCATCAGCCGCTCGCTACACCAGGAGCCGGGTGAGGACTGGGAGCAGCTGCGCCCCCTCTTGGTGACCTTTGGCCACGACGGGAAGGGTCACCCACTGACCCGCCGGACCAAGCGCAGCCCCAAGCAGCGCGGCCGCAAACGCAACCGCAACTGCCGGCGCCACGCACTCTACGTGGACTTTAGCGACGTAGGCTGGAATGACTGGATAGTGGCGCCCCCTGGTTACCAGGCTTATTACTGCCACGGGGAATGCCCCTTTCCTCTGGCAGATCATCTGAACTCAACCAACCACGCCATTGTTCAGACACTGGTGAACTCTGTGAACAACAACATTCCCAAGGCCTGCTGCGTGCCGACTGAGCTCAGCGCCATCTCCATGCTCTACCTAGACGAACACGACAAGGTGGTCCTAAAGAACTATCAGGAAATGGTAGTGGAGGGCTGCGGCTGCCGCTAACACACAGACTATCTGCTACATTGACTTGGACTAGAGACTTGAAAAAAGCAACATGGACGCTCACACGAATCAGAAGGTCTTGACTCCAAAAAAAAAAAAAAAAGTTCACTTGGACCCTTATTTATAACGTTTATGTTGAGGTGTATGTTTGTCTCACTTTTTTTTTGTTTCTTTGACAATATGATCATATATTTTGACAAAATATATATATATATATATTTATATCTACATATTAAAAATAAATTGAGTCCTTATTTTAAACATAAAAAGCTGTACAACTTTTCATAATGTACATTAGATTGTATAAGTTTTTTTATTGAGAAAATAGTAAAAACAATCTAAAAAGTAAAGTTTATTTACTTGTAATATTTATTGCTTTCATATTATATACATTTTTGGAGAAAAAAAAATAAAAACATGACTTGCTTCCAATAATACATTCAAACCAATCACAAGATACATGCTTTGTGTATTTGCCTAAATTAGAGCACTGTGTGAAATTGCCACTTTTTAAAGGAAACGGGGAAATTATCTGCAATCTGCACTGATTAATTTGAATCCATCCATGGGACAGAATGAAATTGATAATTTCATGTATCAAATTTAAAGGTGTGTAGCAACAAGTTGGCAGAAAATTTCAGTTTTGGTTTCAGCGTGAATTTGGATTTAAATTCTACACCTTTATCTTAGTTATCGTTTGGCCTTTTAATGTGTTTCAATCAACTTTCATCTAAATCACAAGATAAAAGCAGAGGAATCTTTCTGATGCTCTGGTTTATTATTCACCATTTCACCACCAAGATGAATATTGGAAATTTTCGTCCTGTGACAGATTTTCTCAGTTTTCAGTTACAGAAGCTGTCACAGAAAGCCAATGCCGTTTCAAAGCGTGTGCCCCCTTTAGAGCGAAGGCTGTATTGTTCTCATATTTCACTTTTATGTCAACCTGACTAACATGTGGTGGTTGGACACTCGCTAATCCACTTGCAGCCGGGGCGGGCTGTTGAGCCTGACTGTGGGAGAGTGACTCTATTGTTCTTGACGTCCCCCCCACATCGGGGGCATGATTGTGGCCGATGCGTCCTGTCCTGACACAAGACGGCTGAGTCCTCAGAAGAATCAAAGGTTAGACGCTCTGTCTCCTGCCTTTGTCTTGGGCGGCTCATGCCGGCAGAGCAAAGACGCCTGTCTCCAACCTGTGCCCCACCACACAATGGGCTTCTACATCACTTATTTACAAGCTGACGGCTGGCCCAAATTATATGATAATGTTTGGAGAGAGCGACTACTTTGAACTGCCGAGTGGGGGGGGGGAAGCTTTGCGTTGCATTGTTGTTTTGCAGAGGGTGCCCTGTACATCATCGTGTCTCGGGGGTAAACCGCTGGACGTTTTTTAAAATATAAACAAATCATAATACGATCACAATTCCAAAGAATTTTTTATCTGCTAGTTTTTACGCATGAACCCAACTTTTAAACACAAATTGGTGTTTTTCTCAAGATTTTTTTTTTAAATGGTAAAGCTCAACTCCAAAGATAGTTAAGTAGTATGTTGTCTCAAATAAATGATGAATGACAAGTTGATTTCCTAAATGCAAAGGTCAGGTTTTCTGCAGGAGCATGTTGCGGACCCCTCAGGCCGCCTGATGGCCGCCGGGCTTCTCTTTGATGCTCACTTATCAGCGTCACAAATTAGGGAGAGGTGCTTTATAAGTAGAAGACGGAGAAGAATTTAATTTTGAAGTGGCTGAAGGCAGAGGAGCAGGAAGAAGTAGGTGTGTGTGTGTGGGGGGGGGGTTGTCTTCTCAGCAGTTTCAACAGTTCAGCGGATCTTCCCCTCTGAACCGAGCTGAGATAACATCAGCCAGTTATGGTAATTGTCCGATCACTATCCCACTGCCCGGCACAAAGAAAGGACGCATGTTAATGAAAAGGCCCGGAGAAGGACGTTAGTTTAAACTCAGCTTGTCCAGCGAGAGTCTTTCCAGTTTACCACCGGCCGAGCTTCAAGACGAGCCCGGAGGAGGAGAAGCCTTCGACAGCCTCAAATCCTCTAGTGTCATCAGCCACGTGATTGTTAACAACTTCAGAACTCAAATGTGTGTGTGTGTGTGTGAAGGGAGCAGGGAGGGAGGGGTGGGAGGGGGGTCAATTACAGAATGGGTGCTTAAAAAACAGATTGAGGGCTTTGTCATGCCTATGTGACGTGCCACTCAGTCTCCTGTAAGCGCTCGTTCTCACGCAATTACAGGTGAGTCATTATGCGGCAGGTCTATTGACACTGCTCGACTAATTGACTGGGTGAAGTTCTTCAAAAAGCTTTTTATTTGGACGTTCCGCCGTAAAAGCCGAGTGTTTATAGACAGTAAACCTTCTCCGCAGGAACAAAGGAAGATGATCCTCGCTCGCTTCGGCCGCGTGTGTGAGTGGGAGCTGAAATCTTCCCCTCCCCTTTTGTTTTTGTAACCTCAGAAGTTAGAGAGCTGAATGTATGTTTGTGTTTTCAGGTAAGTCACGTGACACAAAAACATCTCAGAAACACAAATATGCAAAAACGTTTCAGTTGGGTTTAACCTTCCGCAGGTTTTTCACTGCGGTTTGTGCCTGAATTTACAATTTCAGTCTATTAAATGTAAACAAGTTCCTAAACCCAGTGTGTTAAGTTCCTTGTTTTGTGTGATACTAATTTTAAAATGCTATAAAATAAAAACAAGCAACAATTACATTTAAGGGGCTGGAAAGAGCAAACGTTTGGATTATTTTCTTGCTCAAAACAATTTATAATCAGCATCGTTGCCTTAGAAGAGTTCTTGTGATCCACAAATCAATTGCTAAACCAATTATTCCACTAATGAAGAGATATTGGGAAATGCTTCTTTCTCTCTTTTGTTCCCATACACAATAAAACATGATATTTATGACTCACACACTTCACACTATCACCACAAACTATCTCAGGCTGGGGTGTGCATAAGGAAACCAAGTTTTGAAAAACATTTATAAAGCTTCACCCACAATGTTTTTTAGGATCATTTTGTATATACAATGCATCTGATTGAGTGGAAAATCACAGTTTCATATGTGCAGCAATCTGACAACATAACCCAAGAGATATCTAAACTAGGATGTCTATCACATACCTCTGCAAAGGTCAAACAGTGGCCTTATAAAATAAAATTTAAATCTGCCAGAATCAGATTTTAATTTGGATCTTCACCAAATTTACCTCTCATAACTTTCATTCCCGTTAAGATGCCATGTTTCTTTCATCATGATTCATGAATTACTTCTAAGGAAATTGGTGAAAATGTCGCCATTTTAAAGGAAATTAAAAAAAATCCTGGTTTCTGCCCCCTGGTCGGGATATGCACTTTATTTTAACAGGTTCTTCCTTTGCCCATTTTCCATCCTTTCAAAGCTGAAAAGCAAGAAAACAAACAAACAAACCAGTCGACAGGGGAGAAGACGTAACTTCTCTGCTGGAGGAACAGCAGGAAAGAGGTGTACTCTACTGAGACCTACACCAATGAAGTAATTATTATTCCATCCATTCAGTTTTGAGATACACATAGAAGACGCTCAAAAGTCCAGAAAGAGTAACTGAGGAATCATCTCTGCAAACATGCGCCACTTGAACACCACAAAATAAAACTCCATTCATGTTTTATTGGGGTTCTGGCTGAAGTAAGAGTGGTGAACCTCTGCAAATAAGACCAGAGCTAACTGCCCGATCTGGAGGATCTGACCCCTGAGAGAAAAACAAAACGTCAGTATGTGTGTTCCCTCTCTTTGGTGGAGAATCGGTCGGGGCTATCGTGATGATAGCTCATGTCAATGCTGCTGGAGGTCAGGGCCTCTCGTTTCACTCTCCCACTCATATACACACACACATTCTTTCTTATACTCTTTTTTTTGTCCAGGGTATATCATTTTTACACACACACACACACAGGTCTGAAACCTTAGACCCTCCCCGCTGTCCATCTGTAAGGGTTATCTGTGTGACACCTCCTCTCAACCCGGCCTGTGACTCATCTCCACTCATCACACACACCTCTGCACTGGCACATGGCAGCCGGGACGCAGCACCGTGCGTTTAAGGGGATAAGGCTGTCATCGATGGAACACTTTGACCCCGGGTCAGTGGCACAGAGCACACACACACACACACACACACACACACACACACACACACACACACACACACACACACACACACACACACACACACACACACACACACACACACACACACACACACACACACACACACACACACACACACACACTGTATACAGTGCAGGTAACAGTGCAGGAGTTAGCTTTGAGGGTTCAGACACAGGTGAACTCCACATAAAAACAAGTGCAGAGCTCATAATTGCTTTTTTGGATCCTCGGACTATTTTGAAGCACAACCCTTCACAACTTGAATATGTGAACCTTTTTAAGTTCAGAAAATCAATGTGGCGACAGATTGTAATTTGTGAGAGGAGAGCAAACAGAACAGTGAGGTAAATAAATAAAAATAGGCAAGAGAAAAAACAACAGATTTAATTCGGTATCAAATTAGGGCTAAACCCTCTACTTATTACAGTTATTTATGTTATTTAAATAATAAAATCAATGGTATCAGCTGAATTGAATATCTTTAGCTTTTTGGCTCTTTTCCAAAAGTGACTAACTTGGAATCTTTGACCTCAAGCTTAAAACCTCTTTAGTCTGGCATTTGATTAAGTATGCGAAGAGGTTATTTCACATTTTAAATTATATTCTGTCTTATCCGTCCAATACCTCTGTTTTCATCACATTCTATCAATTTATTTTCTATTTATCATTATCTTTTTTATTGTTTTTATTGTAATTCTAGCTTTTAAAATCTATTTTATTTTATTTCAACGTCAGCATTGTTAATTGTTCTGTTCTATTCTTGGTTCATCAGATGTGGAGCACGAAAGGTGCTGTACAAATAAAGTTTGACTGATTGATTGATATCTGAAAACATCTAAACTAAGATTTCATTGAAGTATATTGTCACTACACAGCCTATATATGATTACTTGATAATAAACACTCTTACATGCGGCCCTCCATTGCTTCTTCATGTGACTTTGTTGTTGCTAACCTAAACACGTAAACTGTGATTTTGAGTGACAGTTGTTAGGGATTTGGTCATTCTCGCCGTATGTCAGCTTTCTTTAACTCACAGTGTGTAAGTGTGTGCGTTTGCGTTCACGTGCACATTTAAGTACATGTGCACGGTCACAAATGTGCAGTTGCTCGCTGCGTTCAGGCCGTTAACACCCCTGGTGTCTGTCAGTGGCGTTAGAAGAAAAACAATGAAGGCCTCTCAAAGAAAGCTTAATAACAGTAATTGCTGCCTGAGTGATTAGAAAGAGTATCAGATATTTCCATCTTGACAACTGTTCCCAAACAAAGAGTCCCAGAATGGAGGGTCGGGGGCCACAGGGTGTGTGAGTATGTAGTGGGGGGGGGGGGGGTTACTCGCTCACTCACTGTGTGATTAAACCCCCCCCCCCCCCGACAGTCGTTTCTCTCACCAAGCCTCTCCGACTGGGAGAGGGATCGCAGTGGAAATTTCCACTTGTCGGCGAAACAACCTGCGGGTTTAAAATTTGGTGTCAAGTGCCACTGTCGCTGTGTGGACGGAATGCTGCTTTTGTGGGCGAGTCTCTGGTGTAATTTCGGGCAGGGCAGGGTGTCCCCGCAGTAGGCCTTTCTTCCTCGGGCCCTGTGCAGTTTCATTAGATACGGCTAATGAAAAGATGGCTGCTGGACGGCCCGGCCCCCTGATGCTCCTCTGGCCTGTAGTTAGAGCCCCTGCCTCCCAGCTCCCACCGAACAGGTGTGCCGACACCAACTCCCTTAAAAAACACTTCTCTTCCACCGAGCTCAGAGCCTTTTACAACATTGTTTTTTATTATAAGGCAACGTTTTTTACTACTGCTGAACTTTTTATTTTCTAAACACAAAGCAGGTGCGAACTTCTGATTCCTTTTAGTGCCGTTGCTTAATTGCTCCTCATATAGAAAGAGGGTCTGAAGCAATAACAAATAAAACATCTTGCATCTTTTCCATCCAGATTGATTCATTATTTCCTGGGAAAATGTTGAATATGTTGGAAAATACTCTCACAACATTCACAACATTAAAAAAAGGAAAATGTCCTGGATTCACCCCTGATTCGAATCTGCACCGAAGTTTATTGAGTTCTTCCCTAACTCATACCACATCCTTCTACCAAGGTTTGTGGAAATCTGTTGTTTTTGCGTAATCTTGCTTACAAACAAGCAAAACAACAACCACCCAACAAAGCCAGGAGTGAAAACACAAGTTTGGCGGATGTAATAAATGTGTGGGTTTGGAATCAGCTCATCTAAAGTTTAACACTTTTTTATGAGGCTGGATTCACAGAAATCAATCCACTCAAATGTACAAACTGGAGAATAAAAGGAAACATGTGGAAGCAGCCGTTTGATAAAGCTGAATGTGCATTGCCCTGCAGGCAGTTTGTTTCCTGGCCTGTAGTAAAATAAAATGTGGCAAGATAAATGGCCACATATTCTTTTTACACCCTTGTCTTTATTTACACATATGGCAGGAAATTAAAGACAGTGAGCAGAGCGAGTATCACTTAGTTCCTTTAACAATCTCTGCTCTGAGGCTCCTGGCAAACGGAGACATTGTTAAAAAGCCTCCTGTAATTAGACAAAGCTGTTTGTGTACAACTGCTCAATCTCATTCTGCTGCTCCCTCCCCGATGAAAAAAAGCAATTTGTCTTTCAGCACAATAATAGTTGATATACAGTTTGGTGTCGTCTGGTGACAGCTCATTGTTTTGCCCGGGTTAGTTACAGAAGCCGGCTGCGGCTACCGGCTGCGTCTCCCATTCAGGTGCATAAATATCTGAGGGGAGAGAGCTGGTGTTTGGCTGGAGAAGCGGCCGGAGTTAGATCTCAGTGTTTATTTGCTAACAGACTCCCTCTGTGTTCATACGCTGACCCTTTGTGCGGCTCTCTGAGAGGCAGGTGGATTGTGCCCCGGGCCTGCGGGCTACAGTTTGAAAGCAACAACGTGAAACCGGAGAGGTAACGCGACCCCGAGGCAATTAGGCCCACAATGAGGACGTTTTTTCGCATTTGCCTCTTTTGTGTATAGCTAAATACTATTTAAGAGCGAATAAAAATGAGGAATCTTCCGTGCTTTGGCCGAGACACTGAGGAGAATATAAACGACCACGTAGCCGAACGGAGAGGTAAAGATTCTCGTGCCTGAATTAAGTCTGTTTGTCGTACAGTTATCTAACGCATACCTCTACTTTGACGTCGTCCTACCCTGAAGGGAGAGGACTCGGACTGGAGGATGCAAAGTTAACGGGCTTCATTTTTTAGGGGGGAGGTTTGTCACCGCAAAGAAGGGGGGAAAAAGGTGCAAGGCGGGCTGGAACAGAGAGACCCCCGCAGCTCCTACCCTCCTCCATCTCTCCCTCCTCCCCTTCCGTTGCTATATACCCGGCCCTGAATGGAGTGTGTCTACCGGATCTGCCCAGGATGAAATGTCATATCTTAGACTGATCCTTATCTCTTAATCGCTTCCTTTGTCTCCCATGATTCCACAGACCCTCCCCGACTTCCCTCCTCGGACACGGCCCTTTGATGTGTCAGCCACAGTTAGGGACGCTGGGGGTGGGATATTTGTGGTGTGTGCATGCATGTGTGTGTGAGTGTGAGTGTGTGTGTGTGTCTGTGTGTGTGTGTGTGTTCAAAGTGGCCGTCTGGTTCTGCTCTGAGCTAACAAGGGCCTCAGAGGTTATCAAGATTCGACGGTGGAGGGGACCACTGGAATGGGTCGGTGTTGTTGTCTTAGGACGTGTCTCTCGTGGCTTTGCAGACTTATGTGCAAAGAGACAGTGTGTGTGTGTGCGTGTGTGTGTGTGTGTGTGTGTGTGTGTGTGTGTGTGTGTGTGTGTGTGTGTGTGTGTGTGTGTGGCTGCATGCATGTGTGTGAAGGTTCCTGCGTATGCAAGAGTGTGCGTACGTGCTGCAGGGCAGGAGTAATGTGCAACGGTAACGTGTTCCTGTGTGTGTAATTATACGTGTGTGTATTTGTGTGTTTTGCATGACTGTACTCGGGGGGGTGAAAATTCAGAGCTGCTGACACATCGGTGCTCGCAAACTTTCTCTCAGGCAACGAGCAGATGTTTGCACGGTTCACAGACAGTCAAATGTGAAACAAATGTTGGAAATGTCACAGAAAAAGTGAACACAGTATGACAAACATCACAACAGGAACACAGGGAAAATCAAATACCAGGGACCAGGTCGCACAACTGAGTCTGGGAAGTTTCTGTTGCAGGTTATTCAGATCTCATGGGCATAAGTTACAGATATCAAAATGGCCCTGAAACCAATTTTGATTCTATGATCCTGGATCTGTATATAATCATGGACGACATACTACCTACCAAAAGTGAAGCCAAACACTCTTAGTCACCGCCTAGTGGCCGGCTGCAGTTTAGGTCAATAATCCCGCCTCCTCCATTTTATCAGATGGGACCAAACTAAAGTCAAAGTATGGTTTCTGTCATTTTAAAGTTCTTATCAAACTGATGTCTGTCCAAGTGTTCATTTATCTTTATGAGGTTTGGTTTTAATTTATTATTTGATGCTTTCAAAATTGGGGTGAAATTTCACGGGTCTGTATCGCAATTGGAAACTGAGGCTCTACATCACAATCACCACTGCGCAGACTGTGGCTATAGATGATGTTTAAAGCCCAAAATGGTGGCATCTGTATCTGGAAAAAATTTACAATAGGAGGAAGTGGAAACATGCCGTCCATCTATGGTCAGGATTCAATTGACACCTAAGCTCTGAACCTTTACCAAGGCCATGAGTTAATTTCCACAAAAATGTTCTGCAAAGCCTCTTGGCTAAACAGAGGAAATTCACCTCGAGCAGATTACGTTAAAAAGTCACAAGATAAGCTACTTTCAACACTGAAAGGCCCCTGAAAACATACTGAGACAGGGTCAGTATTATTTTGTGCCATTGCGGTTGTTAGTCTTGAGCTAATGCCACTGCTGCTCCTCCTGTCAGACGCGCTGGCTATGGCTCATTAACTCTCTTCAGTTATTGTGGAGGATATTTTCTTTCACCAAGGGAGCAAGAATTTAAACTTGAGATAAAAAAGACAAAACATTGTTCATCTCTCCAAAGTGAAGAGTGTTGGTTTAATATATTTTTCTTGTCCTCACTGCACTGGTGGAAGTTTTTATATTTATATGCAGCTTTAAAATATCCAACAGAAGACAAGCTAGAATGACCTGATCTTAAGCACACAGTACTTCCAGTTGACCTTGTAATAACTGTTCTCATGAAATCTCCATGTTCATTTAAAGTGACCTCTTAAGGCTTCTGGCAGAATGGAATTGAATTAGTATTGAAAGTACAGATATGATTTTAAAAGTCCTGATTGCGACATTGTAAAGAACATTGTGTAAAAAGGTTACAGGCACAATTTCTTATTATTATTATTATTTGTGTGTGACCATAGAAAAACTGTTTTTAAACAGAAAACCTTTTGCAAACAAACATAATTGTCAACAGGGACTGGGATTGCAACACTACACTGCAATAGGGAGTTTATAGAGTAAAAGACAAGAGGGAACAGAGGCCTTAAGAAAGAATGATGAGAGGAGATAATTGGAAAATTACACTTAATAGGACAGAAGGGCAAATACGTTCAGCTTTAATGAAATAAATGAAGAACTTGCAACTGAACTTTTATCACTTGTAAAATATGCCATTTAATGTCCTACTCTCCTACGTATACTAATATCAACCACACAGAGTTGTGTTATATGTATTCTTTGTAAACTTGTGTGTGTGTGTGTGTGTGTTATTTGTCTGTGAACATGTGTGTGTGAGATAGCAAGAGGGGAAAAGAAAAACAGGACGAGCTTGTTTGAACAGGGTCATATCTTCCAGCCCATCTTCACACAGATATACAGTATATAGTCATATCTTTGAACATGTGAGTGTGTGTGTGTGTGAGAGGAAGATGAATGTGTGTTTCCTGACACAGATCATTGTAGTCTCGTTGGCTCATTTTGCCGATCCGACCTCCGGAGGCTCCTTCTTTAGTCCCGGGAGGAATCTCGGGCTGAAGCCAGGGGGTGATGGGGGCACATTGTCTGCACCCTCTGGTGGCAGGATGCAACAGCACAACCTGCCCTTTGTGTGTGTGTGTGTGTGTGTGTGTGTGTGTGTGTGTGTGTGTGTGTGTGTGTGTGTGTGTGTGTGTGTGTGTGTGTGTGTGTGTGTGTCTATGCGTCAATCTGGAGACAGTAAAACAACTTGCTTCCTCAGGTGGGAGCCCAGCACTGTATATTGGTGTGGGGAGGCCACCCAGCATCACTCGCATATCTACGATAAAAGATCTGGGTTACGAGGGCTAGAGGTTTTTGTTTTGGCCAAAAGCAACACTGCTCATTTTAGTGGACGATCGGGAGCCTTCAACAGGTCCTGAGCCACCTGGACATAAAGGGCTGTGGTGGGATGGAACAAAGAACCTCTACTTTAGTACATTAAAAATGTATCTTTACTTAAATCGATGTATTTCTGGATCACTTTCAGGTATTGGCAAACATCTCTTCTATCCACTCTATTGTTACAATGCATCATCTTCCATGTTCACGTCACATGAGGGGAATTGGCTTCACAACATCATCAATCTTGGTCTTTTGTCATCTTTTTAATTGAGAGACCCCTAGCTGCCAATATTATATGTTATACCCTTGTACGTTTTTTTAATTAAGTATATTTAAGAAAGAAGAGATACTGTTACATCATTAATAGAGAGAAACTGTCACCGAAACAACAAATCTATCAACATGTGGCAAGACAATTATTATTTTCATCTCGGATGCAGCCCGACTTTTTCTAATCCAAGATGGATTTTCAAATAACGGAGCAGCCCTGTATCCACCACCGGTGAATCTGTGTGTGTATTTGAACATCCAAGCCAGTGCAGAAAGAAAATAAGCCAGTTCTTTCCCCCAGATTTAGGCCTAAGCATGAATAAACCCTGACACTCCCTCCTTTGCGAGTGATTGTCAAGAGGCTGTTTGTTGCTCTTGGCATGAACATACACAACTGTATACATTTAACTGTGGACGCTGGGGCATTCGAGAGTGAGATCATTAACATATGGCAGCAAAGCCTGCAGCCATGTGCCCTAGGGGACGGCCCGGCTGTGTAAGTGAATACTGATTATATACTTCAGATATTATTACCTCTCCCTGTGTGGAAAAAACTTGTTCACTAAGCATTTGAACCAGAAACTAAGCTGGTGATAGGCAAGCAAACACATCGGGCAACATGCATTTGTATTATTAGGAGTTTTAGGGGAATAAGACCTCAGGCTCTGTCCAGTAGACCAACATTTTGTTATTCTATGTGTCTCTGTCTTTGATTATAACCTTGTGACTTTTATTGATTTCAGACCTGAACTTAAAAATTAGCCGGAAAAATTGAGTTCGGACATATTCCAGAGTTCGTTATTCACATATGAAGAAGACAGCAGGAAGTTGTCTAGGTCAAGTTCAGAAAAAAGTCTGGAGCAACTGACTTGTACGTTTGCGTTCTCACAAAGAGACCTGCTGGAAAGTTTCAAGAACATGTCCGGACGAGATCCTGTGGAGACATTGAAGAGAGGAAAAAGGGTGAAACTGCTCAATAAAACATTTTAGCCAAAAATAGGAATGGAAGAGTCACACCAACAGAAACAGTCATGTTGCCTTGGTAACGGACAAACTCCCTGCGGAGGTGGTGTTATATCTAGAAAAGAGAGGACTGAGAATGCGTTTTTTCTTATTATCCTGAAAAAGCCAAGGAAAAGGTAGAAGAAGAACCGCATCCTAATGAAGACCAGGCTAACCCTGAGAATGGTCTGTTCTATTGGACAGAACGTTTCCAAGGCACTCGCATTAACTTGTCCTTTATGTTTGGGTACACGCTGCACATGTTGCCTGGGGTTCACACAAGTTCCTGCCACATGTTGGCGGCCTACCATCCGAGATACTTTAATAGTATGTAAGAGAAGTCGGAGAAAGCAGATGCCGGTTTTTGGGCGATGTGGTGAGTTTGCTCTGAAGGGGACAGGTACACCACATGGGGACAGGATAACAAAAGTGTAAAGACAGACACATGACGAAGGTACTCCTTTTGACTGGTCAACACATGAGGTGAATGTGTGTGTGTACATGTGTATATGTCTGCATGTGTGTTTGTGTGAGGCTCGCGGCCACAGCCGTGCCCGGAAAGGCTTGGAGCACAACCAGTCATTAGGAAGTCAGGCCGTCTGGAGTGCATTATGGGCTGGGTACTGTAACCCTTACAAGCACAGGCTGCTATCAAATCAGGGATGAGTGGAAGAAGGAGGGATTGAGAGACCAAGAGAGAGAGATGGGTGTAGTGGGGCTGATTATACCTGCGTGCGATAATAGATATAAGTAACTGTGGCAGCTTCATAATAGTAAGACATATGCAGGAGCCCAAATTTTTACAGATTTGCCGGAAACTGTTTGAATATCAGTTGTGGAAAACTGTCTGGTCAAACAAGGTTAAGGGCGTTTCCGTTGATTCGGACTAAACCAGAAGGTCTGAAAGTCCGGACCAAACCAGGTGGGTGTGAACGTGCCCAACAACATGCTCTAAGATTTGCATCTGTACAATAAAACAATGGATGGAGAGAAACCCAAGTAAAAGACAAAATAGCAGAGCATGGGACTGGATGTGTGGATAGATGTTTGGGATGTTGCTTGGACAAAACGATCATGAGACAGTTTCCAGGATGAATCAGTGCTGTGCTGACGTACGCCACAGCTGAGGTTTTGACAACAGCTCTCAACAATTTGACAGATTCTGGCGCTTTATGTCGAATTAGTGCTTACAATGGTTTTATGTAGCTTTCATCAGACGACCATTATTCAGTCCAGATCATACCAAGATAGTGAAACACGAATGAAAATGAAATGAAATGATGTATGGTGTTCCATGCAGGCAAGAGACTCGAGGGCGGAAAGACACGAGGAAGAAAGACCAGAGTTAAACTGACAAACCCAAGTAAATAAAGTAGGCTTTGTTGAAAGGATCCTGCTGAGCACCTCCAAATCAGATCTAACAGAAGGTCTTGTTGAATGTTGAGCTAGCAGGTCTCAGTGGCTGATAAATTGTTGTGCAAGAAGAGCAGTAAATATCTGACCTATTGTATTTGTTGGCTGTTTTCCTTCTGTTTGGCTGTGGGCAGACACGCTGTAATGCATGATCATAGTGCAGAGTTCTCCAAGACAGCCATCGCTTGCCACACTTACGCCAAATAGCTGTTTGGTGACAATTTCTAAATCCCAGCTTGGCATGTCTTCAACACAATAAAACATGACATAGACAGGACTGACTTAACATGGTGAACTTAAAAAGCTGCTTATTTACACATCCAGCAGTTACAGAGCAATATTATTATTTATTTGGAGTCATGTTTTAAGCCACCTGGTGAATGTTAAGCCAATATTCACTCTTTGAGCTCTATTTTTGGTCTCCACCAACTCCCAAGGCAAATATTTGGCTCCGCAGTGGCTATATACTCCACCGTATTTACCTGCTGGTCTTTAACTCTTATTTGCCTGCTGTTTTGGTGCTGAGCAGCTGGTGTGCAGTGGATTTTCACAGCTTTTGAGAACAGCTGGGCTTGCCATGGCCAGAAATTACACTATGAGAGCCAGGAGAATTGACCAAAACAGTAAAGGTTCGGGTCAGAGCGATAAACTATGTGCTGAAACTCCATTTTAAAGCTCCGTAAAGCCAAGAGGAGCAGCAGAGTCAAAGTGGTTACTCTCTGCAGGTTCAGACACCTTTAACACACCTCGTCAAAACATGGTATAATTACCACTTTGAAATTCTATTCCTCCGAGGACCTCATCAAACAGCATCTCCGGCATTCAGCACCACACAGAATTGAGTTTTCAGTAAACAGGAACACCTTAAAATAACTGGTGTCTTCAGAGTTGATCCCCACCAGCACGTTTACGTCAGTAGGAGTCGGAATCTGCCAATGCATTGTTATATGTGAAGTCTCAAAGGGGAAATCTAAATGTGAGATAGTGACTCGTATAATAATGCAGATGACACATGGAAACTGTTTTTTTACAGAAATATACGATCATAAAACTTCAGTGGTCGTGTAAAAGTAGGTGAGCAGGCAGAGGAACTTGTTGGGAGGTGCTGTTTCCATGAAGTTCAGAGGAGGCACCGTGGACATGCACCACTGCAGACATGTTTCAAACCCCAGAATGATTCCATATAAAAGACTGTGTCATGCTTATTCATCCAACTCAATAAGTAAACTTCCACACAGCACAGCTGGGAGGTCACAGTTCACACCCATGGCCCTCCCACAAGGAGAACTTTTCCAGGCCAGCATTTGTGTCCTTTAATTCATTGGTCTCTGTCCCCAGTAAAAATAAAAAATGTAGTGTTTCCTTTTGGGTTTGGAGAAAAAAATAATCATATGAGTCATCGCTGTGCATCATTCAACCACAAAAATACAAGCAGATTTTGTTGCTCGGTGAGTTTGGTGAATAGATCTGCAGAGATTCAAACCTTTTTCAGAAGTCCAGCCAGCTGTCAAATGTTGTTGTAGCTTCTCCGTTCACTGAGAGCTCTCTCGATTTATCTGTTCACTTTTTGCATTTCCACTCTGTAGTTAAAACTTATGAGAGAATCAGAACTGGGAGCCGCCATTTAAGGCATCGTCTTTGAAATCATAACTTCATCCCCGGTCCTCTGGTTTTTTGATTTAGAGACCGAAGAGGAAAGGAATGGCCTGGCAAGCGTCTGGCCTTCATGTTACAGCAGTCGACATATTGAAACACCTGTTTTGATTTATTGTGTTTGGGTAGTTGGCAGTGGATGGATTCCAGCGCCCAGCTTTTTTACATGCACTGCCAAGAAGACAAGCATGTCCGCATCACACACGTCTGTCTCGCTCTCTCACAGACACACACACACACGCGCTGTTCTTTTTACAAGTTTTACAAATGACTTGGTTGGAAGATCAATCATGAAAGCAGCGTTTCTGGAAGTCTGTGTTAATGCCTTTCGTTTCTGAGCCTCCCCCTGCTGAGCACAGGTGCACTGGCACACAGAAGAAGAAACAAGAGCGAACAGCAGAGGCCAACACGGAAAAGAATAGCAAGAGAGAGAGAGAGAGAGGACCATATGTCCGTCTGCCCTGAGATCACCTTTGACACGGTCCCACCTGTTAGCCTGGAACTGAATCAAGCCTCCATTTCTCTGAACTCCAGTGCATAAAAACTCAAGAGAGCAAATTCACTGCGCAGGCTTTTTCGTACTGTGCCAAAGCTCCTCTCTCCGCCGGCCTGCATCTATCTATCTGGTGTAAAGGCTCGAGTTAAAGAGGAGCAAATGGATATGCCATCTGGCAGTTGTCTGGCCTCAGCCGTCTGTGGGACATATGAAGGATTCTATCGGGGAAAAGATGCCAAAACACAAAATGGCTGAGGTCAGTAAGTTTAGGAAATCCCAAAAGTGGAAGACGGCTGCAGATTCTTGTTGTTTATATGCTAGAGAAAGTTCCCCTGATGTGGATTTGGATGCTGTACAAGTTGGTATTTCATATTTGACATTCACTTATTTTTCAAGAGGTTTGTGTATTTTTTTGTCTCTTTTGATTGCAGCCCCACCAGCTGGTATCATCTCCGCCCACTCTGGTGGTTCACGGCTATCGTCACGTTGACGCATGTATACGCTCTCCTAATTAGATGTTTTGGGGACCCAGACGACCGTTTGCCAAGGCCAGACAGGGTTCTTCCCTTTTTTCCTGTGTGTCACAGTATGACATCACAGTCTGGGTGCCAGGACACCCTATCACTGACAGGATCGTGCAGGAGCTGCTGTGCTCGGGGAGTGACTGAGCCGACCTCAAGAGTCCCGTTACGGTCCCAGTCCGCCACGCACACCAGCCTCAGGAGGAAGTCACTCGTGTGCCAAGGAAACGTGGGCTGTGCCACTTCAACCCTGGAATTCTTATCATGTTGACTTTTCAAAAGGGATGCACCACACTGCGGTCGAGTCTGCAGCTGGGATAACAAAGTGATGAATGGGGCGGCTGGTGAGGAAGGGATATGCCCACACACTCACCTCCTCCTCTGCTCTCTTTCCCTTCATGCCCTCAGTCCACACACACACACACACACACACACACACACACACACACACACACACACACACACATGCAAACACACACTGGACTAAAAAACCTGCGGCGGCCATCCGGGTGGAGAACTTTGCGAGCTGTGGGGCTCTGCAGAGCCACTCTCCAGGGCCGCGGCCATAAAACAAAAGCACTTGTAACATGAAAGAATTCCTGCAATTTACAAGAGGAAGTGGAACATCTGAGAGACCATGTTTGAATTCTCAGTGTGCTCTTCTGGGCGAAGTGTCAAAGCCGGGGTGGCTGCTGCTGCTGCTGGCTGATGTTCCCCCTCCATCCCACCACCCTCATGTACTTCTTTCAACGGTAAATGTACTTCCTGTTCCACGTTACACCGCCGCATCTCAGTGACCAGTGAGACCTCAGTAAAACATGTCCACCCTGAGTGCTTTGAACCTGGCAGCTCGGGGGAATATTCCTGCCTTGAAAGGTTTATTTGGTTATCTCTGCAAATGTCCTGAGGTGAAATATACTGTTGAGTAAACTTGAGCTGATGCAAACCAGTTGTAGGCGTGCAATAGTAAACATATTGCAAGCGGCTCATGAAATGGTCGCTGCTCGCATCGGAGCGGTGTGCTGCACACTGTCTGCCTCCACCGTGCAACATCAGGAACAGCAGGTTTTTCTCATAATGCACCAGAACTTTAGATTGGCTTTTGCCTCCAGGCTTTTACAGGTCTGAGTTTTTACAGGTTCTCTGCTTTTTGTGTGTAACAATTCTCCCGAACCCATTGTACCTTTGTGACACGACTTGTTATATAATGCACAATTCCTTCATTTTATAGAAATAAGGGATTTTTTTGTATTTCTTCAAGATGTGCAAGGGTGAAGCCATTCTTTGCAAAACAGTGTATAATGAGCGGGGATTGAGTGTGTGACCTGCCTGTGTGTGTGTGTGTGTGTGTGTGTGTGTGTGTGTGTGTGTATGCAGTTTTCCAGAATTTGGTCTGCATTCATGTGGATAATTATAACTTTATGGAGATTTTTTCCCTCCCTTCCTAACGACCACATCTGCAGCAGAGGCAAATAGTCGAGGAAGGGTGGAGGCCAAACTTTCTGGTTCTCTCTCTTTCTCCTCTCTCTGGATCTTTCTATTCCTTTTTACATCTGTGCTCCCTCTTTCTCTCTCTCTCTCTCCCACTCATACTTCTGTCGCTCATCTTCCACCCAGGCCCGGACCACCTACGTTAGAAGCCCTGGGTGGATCCAGAACCCATTGCTATCAGCACAAGTGTACTCAAACGTCCCATAATGACTTCCACTTAGAGCCAGTCCATAAACACTCTCAGATGCACAGAGACACACTCTCAGAGCTCGGGCTGCTCGGCTGCATGTTTTCTCCTCCGCAGAGGCTGCAGTCACTTAGCTAGTTTCCTTAATTCCTGTCTTAATAGGAATCTGTTTGTTTGTTTACGCATTGGTTCAGTGCTGTTTATTTGGCTCCCCGTTTTATGAGATTTAGCTAAGTCTTTTCGAGCCGCCCTAGGAGCCGTGCTAACATCATGTGTGTGTGGCAACATTCACGTATTAAACTCGAAGCTTTTTACTGTAACTCGTGGAGTTTTCCGGCAGTGGTTAGACCTGCGGTGAGCTGTACCTCCGTGAAGAGTTTGCCCGTCAGGACGGCTTCATGAGTTTGTACGATCTCTAAAGCTACAAGTCCCACGCCTCTGGACAATGATGTCACGCAATCTTGTGCAATTATGTTGTGCGTTATGTTAAATACCATAAAACTCATGTACACTGCAAAGGGTGGAGCTGACATATTCCTTTAACTCATTGAATGACCTCAAGCTAATTTGACTGCAGTGCGACGCAGCGATTGTTCGAGTCCGACTCCGAACAGGATGTTGTGTGATTACAAATGTCAGAGTGCTCCGTGTTATTTGTTTGTGTTCTCACTGATGTCACTTTTAATGTGAGCGAACATTAAACTGAGGAATGAATAATAAAACGATGAACACATTCTGACAGTTAAACCATTATGTGACCAGCACTTTAGGGATAATGCACTTCTTGGATCTTACCTTGTAGTTTTATAGGAGTTTCTACGGGTACAAATAAGGTTGTACCCACCCATTCAATTACAGAGATCTGTGAACACAGTTAAACAATAATGAATAAAAGTTACTGACTTGAGCCTTAGAAAGAACAACAATGTTTGTATATCTATTGAAAATATTACTTATTTTTGTAAATTGGGAGCATTGGATTTTAGATAATGCCTTCACCAATAGCTCATGGCCATTTGGTAACAACTAAAATAGAGTTCTGGGCATCAAAGATCTATACATTAAAGTTATCACTTATCACAGATTTGAACTCAGCAGGGGTAGTATCAGATTAAAATCAGGTTATTAGTTATTTACTTATTAGTTCAATTTTGACCTTTTGTACTTGCAGAATGTTTTTATACTACAGGGTTAAAGGTTTCAGAACAAATATTTTGTCAGTAGACTCAAGTTACTGTTGGTTTAGGTTTGTAATTTGATTTAAATTCGCAATAACAACTTTACAGAATATCACCAGATGTATCCTTCTACCGCTTAAGCTGACAAAATCTCTGTAGACACTAACTTGGACTTGATCGTGACAGAGGAACGTCGGAAACCTCCAGTGATGCTATCTGACTCGCAACACCTGGAATTTATCAGTGAGATAAACACAAATATTCACACATCGTCTTGCGCAAAAACTGGTAAACACATCACACGCTCCCCGGTGACAGAGATTAGCCAGACTATCTCCTGCCTGCTCTGACAAGACGAGGGAGATAGGTCTTTGGAAAGGACATTTTTGCCAGCAGACTGTAGAAACCTTTACGTGACAACGGAGGATCTCCCGGAGGCTGGAGCAGGAGGGGAGGAGAGAGGAGAGGAGAAAAAACGAGATCAGACGTGCAGCTGCTCTGCTCCCATCTTCTATCAGTGTTGACATTTTGTCAAGTGTTTCATATCATGTCCGAATGCGGTTTTGAAAATGTGCCACCGACATTGTGGTTCTGAGGCCAAGCTGTGGAAAACAGATCTGAATGTGGTTCTTTTTTCAGTTGCTCCGGATTTTCAAGCCAAACATGAATAGTCCCTGATATTCTGTGTAAATGACAAGCATGTGCATGCGCTCACGGTCACACAAATCCTGTAATGAATCAAGGCTTCGAGATAAAAACTTCCAACCGCCTCTTTCATCTGGTTTGTTTAGGATTTTTCCATCTCGTGTTTATCCCTGCCGCAAAACTATGCATCTTGTTTTGCAATCATCTTTGCTTTTTTATCTGTTTGGGACATTGTCTCTGCCTTCTATCAGTACCCAGGTGAGTTATCCCAGCAGCCTGCGCATCCTGCCAAGCGTGGGGTTTCACAGCTCAGGGGCCACTATCTGGCCTGGAGCTGAGCAGCTATCTTCACATGTGGGCCAGAGGGCGGACAAGTCCACAGCTCGCAAGATCAGACACAGCGCTGAGCCACACCACGATGCCCCTCGTCTGAGGCCATGTTGCAAACCTCAGGAGATTACAGATGAGCAGATTGGAGATATGGAACATGTGATGAAGCAGGTAGCGTCGTTGTGAGGCAGAGGAGGGAGGCAAAACAAAATGAAATGGAGACGTTTGGCTTTGATGCAGGACGTATTTGGGTTTTTAACACCTCGAGTACTTAAGAAATGTTGATTTTACTTAATGACCTGTTTAAAATTCCAGATCCTGACTTAAAAAAATCCCATGAACATCAAACATAAGCAGGTAAAATCACTCAACCTATGACATGTTATTTAGAGAATCGCACATAAAACAGCATGAATGTCTGAGTTTTAGTTCTTGTTGTTGGACTCATGTTTCTGGCCACCTGGTGAATGTTTTATTAGCTCTATTTTTGGTCTCCACCAACTCCCAAGACAAATATTTGGCTCTGTAGTGGTTATACACTTTACCAGCTGGTCACTAACTCTCATTCGTGTAATTATATACTTTACAATCCATGTTGTCTTTTTCTACGTTTTAGTAATATCTTGAGAGGAATCCAAACCTAAATCTGCTGAGGAAAATTATGAGATAGGACCGAAAGCTTCAGAAAAAGCAGGTAAGTGGACTTTGTGCTGAGATTTTCTTGTTTCAAATTAGTTTCTACCAAATGGATTGTGTCTCATAAGCCATTTTCAGACGTGTACTCCAGAATGCATATGGACGTTGGCCTGGACATTTTCCTACTCTTAAGCTCGAGCAGTGTGAAGAGTCAGTTCGCTAAGATCTCGAGATGATTCAGTAATTTGTGTGGTACAGACGCCAAGTTCTCTCCTCTCGAAATGTTTGTTTTCCATTGTTCGCTCATCCAATACTCCGGCTGTGCCTGGTGATCACTACACCTGCATGTCTGCCCCACATCCAGTCTGTCTACAAACAGCCTGTTTGGATATCAGTCTCCTCGTACACCCTGTCCAGTCCCCGGTCCCACGGGCTGCTCCGACCCACCGCTCTGCTCTGTTCCACCATTATGCTCCCTCAACCCAATCGGACCCTGAGAACCTGCCAGCTGAGCCACCAAACCCATCTGCAAATGTCTTAGAATAAATTGCCTTTAAATCCTTTTCCCTGACTCCTGGCTTGTGTTAGCTATTTAGATCCAAAGAAAGAGCTGTTACACCATCACTATCTGTTTTCATGCAATAAATGTGTCAAGGATCTAGATTGATATTTACAGAAAAACCTGTCTTCATTTAATAACAGCTTTCAACCGAATCACTATGCAACACTGGCTTGCAGCAGTAGTTTCCCTCTCAGGGTCCTTAGAGGCTGAGTCAATTTCAGTTGTGAGTCAATAAGTGTTTGTGACTCACTTTATGGGTCCTTGTTCTCCGTGAGTCACCGGGACAAACCATTACAATTCCCGCAAAGTGACTTTCTCGTTGGGTTTCGTCTTGTTGTATGCACCCACTGTTTGGACAGAATAACTCCCCTAATTGACCTCTTTCATGTTTGCAGTTAAAGGTTTAGTCTGTGTAGCGTCACTCAGCGGGCAACATGAACTAATGACAATCTCTCTCACTCCTGATGGGGGTGGTGTTCTCCTCAATGCAAGTGCTACCCTTTAAAAAAAAAAATCTTATGGGATCCTAAAACCACATTTATTGGATGAGTGCTCCAGGGCCTGTTAGTTAGTAATCCAAGTGAGTAAGTAAACAGTCACTAAGGACACATCCGAAACAAGGTGGATAAATCTGGGAACCTTGTTTAAGAGAGGAAATTATTTCCATCCCATGTTGTCAATGTGTTTTTTTTAAAGGTTCCCTGCCTACATTCTAGAAATATACTTATTTAATTTAAGAAGGCATGTTGAATGGGGGTGGCATGGTGGTGCAGGGGGATTGGTCACAGACCAGTGTTTCCATGGTCCCGTCTCCAGCTTCCCCAGTCCGTATGCCAAAGTTTCCTTGGGCAAAGCTAAAACCCCAAATTACTCCTCACGTTTCAGCAGTGTGTGAATGGGTGAATGGGACTTGCAGTGTAAAACACTTTGACTGGTCAATAAGTCTACAATAACGCCCATTTACCATGTTCTGGATTCGAACCAGGGCCTTAGTATGCAGTTTGCCTGTGGGTGAGAGATTAAGTGCTAATGGTTGTTTGTCTCTAGATGTCAGAGCTGAGACGTGATGGTGAACTCTCCTGAGTGCATCTCCTCCAGTGTCAGCTGGGATTAGCTCCAGCCCGCCTGCAACCCTTAAAGGAAAAGCATAGATGATGGACGGATGAATATTGGGCACAAATTTACATCAGACTTACACATTAGCCGTTAAAGATTATTACTTTACTTCACTAATTCAGCAGAGGTGTGTATACTGGTTCATATTACCTGTTACGTTGCTTCTGTTACTCAGCTGTCAGCCCTTTTATATGTGCCTTTAAGCAACTTCAAATTCTCCACACCTCCATGTAGCTTCTTTTGTAAACAAGAAACAGAGACAGAAAATTGTGCTCTAACAAGCAGGCACTTAATATGATTTGGGGGAATTACTGATGATTCTCTCCAGAATTCTCTCCCCACCTCAGGAGCAAGGTCATGTGCTCTCCAAACTCTGAAAAAGGGTTGACTCCTGAGTGAATGTGCAAACTTTGGAGGAGGTCACGATTCTCCTCTTTTTGGTAGATACTGACTGTCCACTGAATTAAACTGATTCCACCTCTCCATCAAACTCCTGGATAGAATAAGCCGACTCCCAAACGTAGCGTTAGTCAGATTAGTATCTATAAATGAATTACTGAATTTAAAAATGTAATCTATCTTCATTACTGAAAAAAGTGTGTTTGTATGCTGCCGAAAACAGTCACTTTGATATGAATTACTGCCAAAACTGAGAGTTATCTTCCCACTGACTGATATGACCTTCGTCTGAACAGGCGCAGAACGACACCGTGCATAATCCCCCTTTTTTGAGTTTTAGTAGTTTATATGTTCTCACTCATGTTTTTCAACTGAACAAGTACAAAATAGTAATATGATCACCAAACTTTATCCACTCCAGTGTTTCAGACTAACTCTTTTATTAGGTGTGAAGAGCGGTTGCCTAATGTGGATTGAAGCCCGAAAACCGAGGGGGGAAAACATGAGTTCTCAAAATGTAGTCAGGTTACTGAGGACACGGCCTGAGTCATCCATAGTTGTACCCTCACACACGCACACACACACACACACACACACACACACACACACACACAACTCCGTCCCCTTCCTGCACCTCTATCTCCGAGGTGCTGAGAGCAGAGGTTTTGGTTCCATCATCGCTGGCGGAGCGGCTGCAGACAGGAAGAACCGGCCCATCTGCTAAAGTAGTCATTGCTGCTGGTGCTGACTACAGAGGACGTGAGTTGTTTTCTTTCGGGCCTGTTTTTGTTATTTAACATTAATAACAGCCGGTTTATCAATTCACCACAGTTCAGTTCTGTGTGTGTGTTTTATTAATATGATAAATTGGACAGAATATGGGTAAACACACACAGTGGGGTGGACGCAAAATCACGACCACCTGCACAATCTAATGCGATCCACCCCGACTACCCCCTCTGTGAAGCTTGTGATGTTGATACTCTGTCGCTATGGTAACTTTTGAGGCCACCGTCTGCCGTTGTATTAGATTGTGTAACAGGTGAACTTTTACATTATCGTCCCTGGGTAGCTACAAGGACGCCGAAAGTTAAATTGGCAACAACACAATTTGTCGAACTCAAATAAGTGAAGCAGAACGCACTCACGCTAATGTAAGGAAACTATATTTTAGAGCAGCAACGCGACATACAACAACAGCACAATGGACACACACACATACATAGACTTCAAAGGGAGCTGAAATTATAGCCTGCGTACTAACTGGGGCCTGGCATCCTCGGCTCGGCTCTCTCCTTGGTTCTCCTTCATCTGAAATAAATACACCCACAAATACAAAACAGGCAAATACGAAAACCGATGAAACACATGTTTTTCTTGCAGTCCGTAGCAATTGTTTTCTTTTCTTCTTTCATATCTGAGGCAAATCTTTGGTGAAATATCGCTATGGCTGCAGCATACGCAAGCCTTTTTCTCATTAGTGCTGTACACGCTGGTTGCAGCTTTATGAACTGGTGCAGGGCCTGTTCAAAACCTGCCTGTTCGGAATGGGCTGTTTGTTTGGCCTGTGGTGCAGCCGGTTGCAGCCTTCTCTCTGAAACTGTATGTGACCTGTGGTAATTGAGCCGTGGCGAGTAAAGACCGACAGTGGGCCTGAGTCTGCAGAACCCTGAAGCCGCCGCTGCTGCACAAAGAGCTGTTCACCTGTTTACTCAAAGTGCAGTGAAGCTCGACTCATTACGCGGAACCGTGAAGAACCCCAGAGAATCACTTGTTGCTGGCGTGAACGCACTGTTTGTTGCAGTCAACAACGTCACTTACGTTGATGAGTCCCAGCTGCCGTTGCTACCGAGTGCTGGTCGTCTGTTCATTCAAATTTGTATTAGTATTGAACATATCACATCGTCCAAATCGCACTAAATTCAACACTGCACTTCATTGGGCTCTTAAAAACAGTGTGAAGGCGATAAGATGAACGGTTCTCTTGAGATATGCATTCCATGTAGAGACAGACAAAAGATTTCTGGAGTTATTAGATGGATCATTTCAGATTATGCTCACAGTGTTGGGCTGGGATAAGACACCCACATGTGCAGATGAGAAGATGTTCCTTCCGTCACGCTCTTTTTTCCTGAACATGCACATTGCCAATCTTGCATGCAGGCGTCCAGATAACAGCCTGCGAGAGTTCAAAGTGTTAACGGCTACACACAAACCGTCACTATCTCGTTTTGGTTCTTAAATTTTGATGGAGTGATTGTTTCACTTTGGGCAAATGTGGGAATCATATTTCCAAGGATCGTCACAATAGGATTTCTCCCTGGAGGGCGAAGTTAAACAAAACCATTCCAGGGATTCCTGGGCTCTGAGTATTATCTGCTGCTTGGACCACCGTCCATGAGAGGAAAGAAAAGGAGGCGACCTTCAATCTTTTAAAGATGGGGTCTGAACATCTAAGCGGTTGGAGCTGCACAAAATGTGTTTGACGTGTCAAGCAACAACCCTTAACAACTTAGGGAACGGTATGTTTTTTAGTGCTGTGGGTTTATAAAGTACATCTGCTTTCTTTCTTTTTTTATAAAGAGAAATGTTCTCTCTCTCATCTTTTTCTTCCGCTATAAATCAGAGACCACAATGGCACGATGAATAAAAGTCAGGGACAAGCACAGCTCTGTTGTACATCTCACTAGCAAGAGAAACGTCTGTGTTTATGCTCTCATACATTGTTTTTTTTTGTCCCGACTCTCTGTGTGTCTGTCAGCCTCAGCTGTCCATCATTTGCGGTTGTCTTTATCGTCATGAGAACCCACTGAAGAGGGATGCAGAGGATTAGCATGTCCTTGCTAGAATAAATGATTAAATCCACCCTCAAATGTTTTGCGGAAATTGCGGTGGATATCATCAATTTACTCTTTTTCATTCCTTCTCTCTAACTTTGAAGCGTTTTCCCATGCACTGGCTGATTGGTATTAAAACTGTGGAAAGATTGGGTAAGCTATTACGCTGGTAGTTCCCTCCCTCTCTCTCTCACACACACGATGCTGTTTTCAGTATAGTTTCTCTTACAACTATTTTCAATAACTAAGTCTATTCAAAACACACACACACACACATGCACATAAAGAGCCAGCTGGATGAGGCCCACCCTGCAGCCTGATCTAGTTAGCGCTGCAGAGCGCGGCCACACCTCAGAAGAAACGAAGGAAATGATGGGGACAGGGAGAGAGAGAGAGAGAGCAGTGCTCTGGGATCGACCCCTCGGCTCTCTCACGTTATCTTGAGCCTTGGACCCGGCTGCTCCGCGGTCCAGAGTCACGGCGGTTATTCATTTTGCCGCGTGTGTGGGCACAAACACACGTTACCTCGGATGCATCTGCACAGAGGTTCCCGCTCGATCAACATTACAACAGCGAACGTCTTGTTTACGAAAAAAAACGTGTTATTCATAAAAGGCCCAAAATAAGCCGTTATCAATTGTAAGTGATTAAAAAGGTTGTCTTTGCTTTCCAAAACACTGAATGATTTCTGATCTGGCGCTCCGACCAGCAGAACAACAGTGTTTGCATGTTGTGCAAAACAGTTTATACGAGAGGTACACAAACAATCAGTCTTTTCTGATCCACCACTCCCGTGATTATGGTTTGATTAGTTTAAGGCAACTAAAACTACTTGGGTGAAATTACTGGAAAATTGTGGACGTGATTAAAAGAAACAAACATTTCTTCTTGGTAAGAAATGGGATGTGAACCGTGGCCGTCCGTGTCAGAGTCGAAACCCTAGTTTTCGTAAACATAACACGCATTGTTGGCATGTAATGCATGTCAAAACAAAAGGACTTTTCATGCAAGGCCACACAACGGTGGAATCTTGAAGTGTCACTCTCTGTCGGACTGTTAACACGCCTCAACGCTCGAGCAGCTCGTTTAGATCAGATCCTCACATGCCCGCACTGACGCACACTTGTTGTGGCAATTACGAGCAAAGTTAACTCTGGTCTTTCTGCAAGTTCACTCACAACACGTTCAAGTACATGATGCATAACAGAGACAAGAAAATGTAAGTCTGTTATAACAGTGTATGTTGTAGTAATAGAGGCTACAGGTCATGTTGTGTCGTTACACTGTGGGTTTTATTTCCATATTTCCTGTTATAGACTTTATATAAGGATGAACGCCATGACAGCTCTCCTCAAAAGTGTCTTCATCATAAACCCTGCATCCTCCTTGTTTGTGGATGGGACAAGGATCAAACCAAAATGTCAACATACACTTCAAATAAATGTTTCTCAAATATGGTTTCTGTCATTTTAGGGAGTTCTTATGTGAATCTATGAAAACAAGGTGAAAGTCTACAATTGCGAGTGGAGACTATCTCATGATTGGTGGAGTGTGGGACCCCATCCTCTGATCACAAGTCATTAGCCCAAGATGGAATCGTTCATAAGTGGGATATTTTTAGTTAATTTCTAGAAAGTGGAGATGTGTCCCAACAGTCTTTACTGTTTGAATCTAGATGATCATATGGGTTGTAGAAGAGCCAACAGTTTAGCCGTATTAGCTAGCCCAGGTAGGTTAAGTGTGATGATCTGCATCTGAAAACCTTAGGTACCCAAGATCTCAGCAATTACTTTACAGAGTGCAGTTCTATCATTATCAATATGACCAGTGGTCTTAGTTATGAAAATAACACCCAAGTATTAAATAAAACTTGTTTTTATAACATTGTAATCACATTACTGCCTTTGCGTCTAAAAGAGAGTATTTTTTATCGGTATCACAAGAGGACTCTCGTAAGGAAAAAAAAAAAAGCATAACATGAGCACAAGCATAACAACATTCTCGTGGAGAGAGGACGTCTCAAGGCACATGTGTAACTACAATTTACAGAAATCTGATTTAGATTAGGCTGCACTAATGCATGCAGGTTACAGTGGAACGGAGCAGAGCAACATATTGCCTGGGAGGGGGTAGAGAGTAATGGAGTGTGTGTGTGTACGTGTGTGTGTGTGTCTGTGTGTGTGTTAGTGTGTAGGGGGGTGGGCTGGGGCTGAGCTCACAGCTGGGAGAATGGTGTGCTAACCCTGCCAAAGCCTCAGCACATGACTCCCACCACTTGTCAAAATCACCATGTGTGCAATAATGTGATTACAGTCTGGTTACTATTATGATTTAAAACAACAGCTTGAGCGGAATAGAAGAAACGCACTGCCCCGCAGAATGTGTGTGTGTGTGTGTGTGTGTGTGTGTGTGTGTGTGTGTGTGTTGGAGGGTAGGAAAAGGAGGCTGGAGGGGGGGGTATGGGTAACAGGAGTAGGGAGGGAGCATGTTGGACTTGTGCCCCGGTACCCTCCCTTGGTTCTCCCATCTATGCCCTGCAGGGGGACACTGGGTGGGGGGGTAGGGGGGGTTTCAGGGTGACTGTCTGGGTCTTGTCATGGATTTACAAGTTGGGGGAACACTTTATGTCATTTTCTCCCCCCCCCCCGCCCTCTGTAGCCCCCTTACACCATCCACAGCCTCCCCCCCCTTCCTTTCATTCCAGGTTACACAATCACTGCGCTGCACACAAGGGGTTGTCATCACAGGTGCAGCCGAGATTGGCCAGGATAAAGGAACGCTTCCAGCTCAAGATGTTTTTCCCCTCTCTTTTCTTTTTTCCCGAAACCAGCTCCGTCCCTCTCCTTTCTTGTTTTCCCTTTTCTTATCCTATCCTCTAATTCCTTGTTTTCCTTATGTATGCTGCACATTTTTCACGTACGTTTCCTCCATACATTTCTTTCTATATTGTTCATATCTTCCTGTTCTCTAAGAAAAATCTGGCTTTGTTTTTTTTTTTTTTTTAAGGGAAAAACAGGCCACCCTTCCCTGCCACCACACAGGGTTTGTCCATTGCCTTGATCAAAACAGTCACTCTGTCCCCTTCAACTTCCCAAACTCTGCCAGAACGATCACTCACAGCCTCTCGGTGATGCCTGCCCTTTGGCTCACTCCCGAGCATCAGTCATGCAGCCGGCAACGCAAAGGTGTGACATCACCAATTTGCCAAAGTTGTGAATATGTGTCTGTTTGTAATTACGCAAGGAAGGTTTTCAGCTCCTCGGCCACAGAGAATGGTGAGCCTCCTTTCTGGTGGTGCAGCCTTGGCCGCGGGGCCAAATGGAAAAGAGAGAGGGAGGGATGGAGGAAAGGAGGCAGAGAGGGAGGAGTGTAAACTGTAACCCGGCAGCGCAGCATGTTAGAAGCTGGACCCGGTCCACACAATGCCGGCTGGGCATGAAGGCAGCTCTAACGATTCCCTCCTGGGCATCTGGAAGTGGGAGAGAGAGAGAATGAGCGAGGCCCACAATGCCACCCATCTCGGAGCTCAGCTAAGGAAAACAAATGCCAGCGGTCACAGAGAGGGGATTTCCGGTTAGAGTCACCTAATACCTCCCTGGAATCTCAGAGCTTTGGAATCCAGAGTTGTGGAAGAGCTCTGGTTGGTATAAGCCACACAGCAGCCATGTAATTCTACTTTTAAGTTCCATCTCTCCTTATTAAACTCTGCCAGCTTAGCCTCAGAATCCAACTCTCCCTCTCTGTGCCAGCTTAGCTTAGATGAAGGAAATAACAGTGGATTTCACCGACAATAAAAAGATCAAGTGAGTTATCCAGTTTAACAAATCAGCGAAATCCCAAAGCGTATGACTTCCGCACTTCCTCATTTAATTCATACTTTTCCCAGGTTTGATCCTCATTTGTAGCGAGTTTTAGCTTTTGTTAACTACAGGCCGGATACAAGAATTTAGAGCAGGCGCTTGGCACAGCCTCGGGTCGTGAGACTGAGACATGGTGTGAAGCATGTACGCTGCAGAATCTCACGCTACATACAAACTACTGCGTTTAAGTTTTTAAAAGTTTTTTTTGTTGTTGCAGAAAGAGCGAGTGTAGCTGTTAGCAAAGACAAAAGGGTCAGCAATGCTAGTAATTGATACGCAAGCGGTTGTTTCCAAACATCTCCAGACTGAAATGCAGCCCTGGAGTTTTCAAATTAAAAGCGGGCCAGCAGCGATTCTAAACTTTTCCAGTTTAGCAGCTCTAAAACTCTGGAGTACTGTGGACAGCAGAAATTTCCGTAGCTTTGTTGTTAAACTAAGACGTAGTTGTGCGGTTGTAGCTGTAAATTAAAACAAGCCTTGTAGCTCAGGCCATATTGTGTTAGTGGGGCGGATGTAGCCTGAGACTGAGACATGGTGTGAAGCATGTACGGTGCAGAATCTCACGCTACATTCAAACTACTGCGTTTAAGTTTTTAAAGGTTTTTTTTTGTTGCAGAAAGTGTGAGGCTAGCTGTTAGCAAAGACAACAGGGTCAGCAATGCTAGTAATTGTTTCGCAAGTGGTTGTGAGTGTCTCCGTCATTGTTTCCAAACATCTCCAGACTGAAATGCAGCCCTGGAGTTTTCAAATTAAAAGCAGGCCAGCAGCGAGTTTAAACTTTTGCCGTTTAGCAGCTCTAAAACTCTGGAGTGCTGTGGACAGCAGACGTTTCCGTAGCTAAGTTGGTGTGGTTGTAGCTGTAAATTAAAACAAGCCTTGCAGCTCAGGCCATATTGTGTTAGTGGGGCGGATGTAGCCTGAGACCGGGACATGGTGTGAAGGTGCCGACACCAGTCTGTGCATGTGCCTGATGTGTGAGAGACCTGAGCTGCCCAGTCACCACTCATACGCAGGATAGTTTAATAACCCTGGTAGCGAGGACCCTCATCCGAGGCCTAACCTTAATTCTTTCACCAAGTCCTTTTTTTTTAACAACAGATGTTGCTAGACAGAACAAAAAAAAAACCAGACTCCTCATAGAAATAGTTTCAAATACTCCCTGTTGGCTTTTAGGGAGAGAACCAATTGTGAGGCATGTGTAAGGTCGTGTGTGCTGTGGAGGTTTTGGTCCAATTGGTTTTATGGCCTCTTTCGTGTCTTGTGATGAAACATCTGTGCACATTCGCGGACAGACTACAGTTGAGAGCACCGGGTGCATATATGTCTCGCGTGTATTCGGTGCTGTTTACAGTCTGTGCTTTCACCAGAATAGTACATGTCCTGTGAGCACTCCAGCCTCTCCAGTTTAGCGCTTCAGTCAGGGGCTTACGTGCTCCGGGGGACCCTGTGATGAGGCAGCTGTCTAAGAGAAGTGTTTGTACATTTACGAAAACATGTGCACGTCCGAGCAGGCCGCCTCGGTGCTGCTCGTAGCACCACGTGACCCTTCACTCCCGATGCCGCGGCACGGTGTGAACGAGCGAGGTCACCATACGCCGCGGCCTGATGGGAGTTTAGCCATCTGTCTGGGCCGTGATGAATAGCAGGCACCTGCAGAACTCACGGAAACCAGTGAGATTGAGAGATGGAAAGGAGGAAAGAGAGAGAGTGTGCGGCTGTGAAATTGGCAACAAGAGACCTCACCTGCTACGAGGCAGAGCAATAAAAAAACAGCCTCCCTGCTAAAACCCCCACCTCATACACCCCCCGAACCACCTCTGTCATACACACAGACACATGCAAACACACGCTCGCACATGTATGCTAGCTCAGCCCGCTGCATTGGAGATGTTTGTCTTGCTAATGTGCAGCACCACAGGGAGAATCAGCCTTAATGCAAGGAGACCACAAGCTCTGTGCTCTGTGGTCTTAATAAGGACTAAACCACTTGCCGAGCCGGGCCAGAGCTGGATCGAGAAACCAGAGAGAGAGAGAGAGGAAGAGAGAGTGTGAATGAGTGATGATGAAGCGAGAGAGCGAGAGAGCGAGGGGACGGAGGAGGAGAGAGTACGAGAGAGAGTAAGGTCAGGGATTGTTTTACAAACAGAATTCCTTTAATTAATCACCCTGTTTGAACAGCTGGCCTCCTGGAGACAGGTCGTAACGGGATCCCGAGGTGGAAGTGCGGATTACAGACGCGGATTCGGCAGAAAAATATTAGCTGTCAAACGCTGCGGCGGCCGAGAGGTGCAGAAGAAGGCCCCTGTTTCCTGGTGGTGAGAGAGCCACAGACGGGGGGGGTTGCTCAACACGGCTCCCCGAGGACCGAAGCCGCACCAGACAACCTGGAGGCCTGCGGAGGGGGGGGGGGGGGGGGTGCACCTCGGGCCAGGGGGCAGAACCCCAAGGCCGGCCGCCGTCTCCCAGGACCGAGCCCGGTGCGGCGGTCGGGGGGAAGGGGGGTTCAGATTCAGGGTCAGGCTCTGATATGGGACTGGAAACTTTGAGACCCCCGTGTTGGCCTTTATGTACAGGCTGCACATCAACAAGCGCTCGCAGCTGTCAGGAGAGAACGCAGCGTCCTGGTGCTCCGTGTTTATTATCGATGTCCCAGCAGAGGGATTGACATCATGGTTAAGAATGTGGCTGCGGAATAGTTGGCTACCTGCTCTTTGTAAATAAATACATTTTGTATGTAGGTCAGATTGCAGACAGGTCGCTGGCATTTTGAGGGGAGGCTGGGAATTACATTTATTCACAGAATATTCCTCAGTGGAGGTTTTTCATGACAGGAGGTTTCTGTGAGATCTTTGGTTTCAGTTACTCTGGCGTCTATTGGAGCAACATTTCAGTGGGAAAGTATCACACAGTGAGTTTTGTTTGCATATTGATATATTAACCTCGGCCAGTGACGTTATGTTTTTATCTTTTTTTTTTTTATTTGATTGTTAACAGGATTATGCAAAAACGAGTCGACTAGTAGGATAACAAAGAAACTTGGTGGATCAGGGGGCGGATCAAGAGATTCTCTACCTTCTTTAACAATGCCAGATGACAGGTATTTTGTCTGTTAAGGCTCCTTTATACTTCTCTGTTTTTTCGGATACGGACAGATAGAACGCCCTATCCGCCGTGGAACGCCCTCTCCGAGCGCATCGGAGAGCTTTTCGTGCACCTCTGATTTTTCTAACTGTCCGTGTTTATTTCGGAGACCCCACGGACAGCCCTTGGCTGTGATTGGTCCGCGAACGACATCATTTCAGTACGACGTCATTTCCGTATTTCACATTTCCGGACCTCAAACTTCCGGTTTGCTTCCGGTTTTCTTCCGTATATCATAAGACGGCCACGGTATAATCCAAACACAACTACGATACGAATATGGATAGCAACATTGAAGAGCTTCTAGTGGAGGAGGTCCGGAGGTACGAGCACCTGTACAACCCGTCTACGAGGTAAATAAACACACGTTGACTTCTTCTTCCCAGACATGGGGTAGGCTTCTCTGAGCTCGTCTTCCGTTGCGCCACCTACTGTCTGGCGGTGAACTGTTTACAGACGGACGGTTGTCGGAGAAGCAAAAATCAAAAAGACTTCCAGGTATCCGTGCGTCCCACTCCCCAAAACGGATACGTAGAAGCATAATGGAGCCTTTATTGCTAGTGGGACAGATTTGATCACCGGACGGCCACTTGTAATGTATCCGAGGACAAAGAAGAAGACATGTTTAACTTGGTATGCCTCTATAGCCACGCCCCCACTAACTGCAGGTCTGTTCGCCTCTTTATTAACATTTTATTTATATTGAATGTATCACGTGTCCAAATCGCACCAAACACTGCACTCCCTCAGGCCGTTAACAATACACATGTCAAGTTTAAAGACGATTAAAATTAACAGTTTGCGAGATATGCGTTCCACATACAAACAGACGATTTTTGTCGATATAACATGAAAAATACAAATTCTGTGTATTGCAGTACTGTATAAGCATAATGAAGAACATACCAAATTCCAAAAATAATGTTTTCTCTTTCCATCTCCTCTTTCATATGTTGTAAGAAAATGAACTGTCACCAATTCTCCTGCCTCCTCTCCTTCTTTCTTTTTTCCAGCTTCCCACTCTCCTCCTGTCTTTGTCCCAATATCTCATTCTGTCCAGTAGGTGCGGGAGGAGAGAGAAAGGGAGTAATGTTGGCTCAGGTGCTTGATTGTCAGAACACTCACTTACACTGTATTTACATGTAAGGGGTTAGGGAGGAAATAAAATGTTCCCCGACCACACACATGCACTCGGCACAGCACAACACAGCATACACACATAACCAAGATGTATCACTCTAATTGTGTAAACAGCAATATTACTTTCAGACCTTCCACCCCGCCTCCACTCCCTCTCTCTCTCCCTCTCTCTCTCATGGCGATGATGTAATTACCAAGGCACTTAATTAGTCATTGAGAGAGTTGGAAGAGGACGCAGCTCCAAAATGAGATTTACCACTTTGTGAGGCTGAACCACAATTCTATCTGCTCTCATTTAATGAAAACTAATGACAACCACGATTATTTTCACAAAACAAAGCTGGGGCTGTTTATAAAATACAACATATGACTGTAAGGCAGGTCAGATATATATACGGCAGAAACTACAAACCTGCCTGGACAGTGCGTATCAGAAAGAAAAAAAAAGAAGAGAGCTTCTTTTGAACATCTGTTGGACTCTCCTTTGAGAGCCCCATAAAATTTCACCTCCGAGTTTAGTGGTTATTTTCTGGGTCGCTCTGTGTGTCCCTATAGGGAGGCAGCAGCTTGTTCAGTGAACCGTGTTCAGTTCAAAGCGCAGAGAGGAGTTCGAGGAGTGTTGAGGACGATGATGTATAGCACACCGGACCACCGGGGTCACGGCTTTGGTCTACCCCTTCTCTGTGTGTGTGTGTGTGTGAGCAGTATAACAGCAGTATTAACTCACAAAACTGACACATACACACATACATGCAGAGGTAGTGAGAATTAGGGGGATTGCATTTAACAATTTTGTACTACATTTCTGTAACTTTTCAAAATTGACAACCCGACATTCATGCTAAATTTACATTGATGGATCAATTCAGAATTTATCTTTTTTTTTTGTGAAAGCAGATATGCATTGACTATCCAAAAGTCTGTAAGATAGTTAATCAGTTTTATAGCCACGTTCATACTTGCACTGAAGTCTGTACATTCTCATGAAATGATTCAAGAGAATGTATAAAAGAAGGCAAATATCTGAGTTAGTTGAACAGCAGAACTTTTCCTGCCAGGCCTTGAGTCAAATATTTAGAATATATCGGAGTGAACCAATGAGAATACGGCAGGAAAATGTCCAGAAGGTTCGCCCTGAGCAAGTGGACAGGTTGATGTTTCCAACACACGAGAAAAACAAAAATCATCCAAATATCTCAGGATGAAAACACGGAGCCATGCACGAAGAAGATGCATGAAGTTGTGAAATTGGCAAGACAGCGATATTGGATAGCTCTCGTAAGAACGCTCCAGAGATTTCCCTGTTGCTGTGAACGTGTCTGACCCGAACAATGTTCTGCTGAGATCTTCTCCTGTGAAAGGTTAACTCCAGAAAACGACATTTCCGGAGTTGACGTTTCATAAAGGCTTATGACACCAGGGTTCACCTTTAAATTACACATTTGTCATCTTACATAATTGATCAACATATAGTCAAAACTATTTTGTTTCTATTACATCCCAACTTTAAATGCATATTTCCTTTCATGGCCCCTAGTTTGTGACCCACACTTCCTGTTAAATTATTCATATCTCAAACATTACTCTAGTGACACCAGTGTGAATTCTTCAGACTTTGGAAATTCCCACCGCAGCCACATTTGATATTATTCACCTGTTTTCACTGGCTGTGTAACACAAGCTAAATGAAATTCATGTGTAAAATTGGTTGAGCGCTTCTTTCAGGAAGCTGTACTCCAACTTGACCAAAACAGAAACTGGGTGTCATGTGAAACTTTGTCTACACTCACTGTGGCTTTGTGTATTTATTTACACTATACACCAGCGGGGGTGCATTAAGAGACTACAGTAATACCCGAGATAAAAGCAGTGACCAAAAACTGAGAGCGGAACAACAACACTGAGTGAAGAAAGATTGTAGGATATGAGGTCTGTGTAGTCAAATCAAACCAGGATCCGAGGCTCGAATATATCACGAGGCGTTTGCACGAAGTCGCACCACAAGAGGAATGGAGAAGCTTTTCCGCGGAGTTCAAAAACCACTGCAGCATTTCAACTTTTTCTCCGAATGGTGTCTGTAAACAAGCCATTTCAGGGAAAGTCAACCCTGAGAACATCACTCTCCAATTCCCAGGGTGCTTTCACGAGACGTGGTCCTTTTGTTGTGTCCTCGTCAATGTGCCGAGTCGTGTGTGTGCATGCTTGTGTGTGTTGTGACCACGCATGTTATTGCCTTGTGTTTGCATGCCACTGCAGCAGGAACTGTTTGTCCCCAATATGAGAAAGCGGCGGTTCATGCACATGTGCGAGCGCCCACTACGTGTGTTTTTGTGTTGCTCTGGCTGAAGTTTCACGGGTTTTGCTTCCATTACTCCAAAGAATATGTTTTGAATGCATTTGTGTGTCTGTATATCCCCCCCCATACACTTTTCTTTCTTTCTTCTTTTAAGCGGTTCTGTGTGTGTGTGTGTGTGTGTCTGCTCTTAATGAACAAGCCACGGGATAAACAGCTGCATGATAAAACAATTACAGTTGGTTACATATGTGATGCATAGGGCAGAGAGCGAGGCCGAGAGATGGAGAGCGGAGAGAGAGGTCGAGAGAAAAGACACCACGAGAGATGACAAGAAGCGATGTGCAGAAGGCGTTGGCGAGGGAGCCGGGCACGAGAAGGGAGACGCAGATCGCCACGGTGGCTCGTCCGGGATACTCGAGGCGCTCCCACGTCCCTCCGCTCTCTCTCCTTTGGACGACCCTGCTCCCCTCTGTCTGCGTTGGGAGAAAGGAAACGGACGAAGGATTTACTGTTGGGTCCTGACTTGTACACATTCCTGGTGTTGTTTTTCTCCCCTCGGCCCCTCGGCCATACCAAAGGCCTCTAAAACAACAGGCTGTCAGGTTGTGACAGCTGGCTTCAAACAGCTCCTACAGCAGCCCTGCACCCAGGTTCCCAGCCTCACCATGGAGCTGTGTATGTGTGTGTTTGTGTGTGTGCGTGCAGATGGTTCTATATATATGTATATAAATGTGTGTGTGTGTGTGTGAGGGTGGATGAGAGTTTGTTTGGTCTGTACATGTGGATGTATGGGCGCTTGTATCGGTGTCTGTGTGTATCTATCACTTTGAGATAAGTAGGACTTCAGTCGCTGAGACTTAACATTTAAATCCTTTGGTGTGTGTGAGTGCGTGTGAGGATGTGACACACACACAGACACACACACACACACACACTCACACCCATCCTTATTCCCAGCAATGAGCACAGGTGGCAGAGTGCCTTTGAAGCACTGCGAGCCTTCTTATAATTCCCCTGGCCATCCAGGTGTGTGTGGGCTGGCCCCGTCTGTCTCAGCGAGAGAAGGCCCTTTTTGTCTGAGCTTTGTCAACCAGGAGAACACCGCTGATCCCCTGTGACCCCCCCCTCCACCCCCCACCTTCCTTAGAGTGCTACCACACCTCCGAGATACTCCCCGGCCTCAGATGTGGGAGCTGCGAGAAACCAAAGCTGTGTGGCGGCGAGCGGAGGGGCAGCGGAGGCGGAGGGCGACGCGGTGTAGGTGCAGCGGTGGTGGGTGGGGATGAAGGGCTCCTGAAGGTGAGCGGGAGCAGCCCCCTCTTAGCACTAATGGGATAATTGTTTGCGCTCCGCAGGTGCTCGGCGTCCAAATGAGGTCACAGCTCAAGTGTGGCTCTTCAGAAATGGAGGAAGGTTGGAATTTGTGTTTTTTTGTCTGTGATCTGTCAGATGAGAAACAAACAAACACACACACGCACACATGCAACCATGCACACGTCAAGGATGGGTGGTGTTGTTTAACTAGTTTACACACAAAGAAAATGCAGTCAGACCAATGTGTCATAGCAGATGTATGACATTGTACTGCCAGAGGCTACATCCATACCAAGATGCTTTCATTTTACATTGTGTGTGTTTTTGGCTCTGCATCAGTAAAAAATCTCCGCCCATGATAACACACCTGAAAATGCAGATCATGTGAGCGTTTGTGTACATTGGGCTTGTGTGTGCAGGTGTAAACAGGAAGCACATTGTCTACTCTGCAGTCTGTTGCCTAGTCACAGAAAATACCAGAGAAAGAGCAACAACAATGCTGGAGAGTAAGACCTGGGATTTATTTTCTTGGGCCGACAATGAGGTGGAAATGTTTCTGGTAATAAGTGTTGACAATGGTTTGCTGGTAGTCAAGTTGAAACTATTAAGAACCAATCAGGGAGCTCCGACAGGAATGTGGACGGAATAAATGTAGCAAATGTGAAGAGTTTTAAAGCTAAAATGTAGTAATGTTGCATGTCAAAAGAATACACTCATTTGTTTAAAAAGGTGACAACTTGTTTGAACTTGTTTTTTGGCCAAAATAGTTTTTTTAAAACTTCCAGGAAAAATTTAATCTAAAAAACCTGGGGAAATGGATTTAACTGGGTTTTTACACTCAAAGACAAATAAAGTTTTATCGTTTGATGAAAGTGAAGTTCTGAGTTTGAACAGTTAGTGGGAACATCTGTACAAGTGCTCTCACTTACTAGTTATGGGATTGAGTTGCCTATTAATTTAAAACAGTTCTGAAGTCACTTTTAAATTACGAATCTAAATTTGAAGGTGTTAAGGGAATGAAAAGGAGGAAGTAGCACAAACATTGAGTTTTTTTAATCTCAGTAGGACATGAAGGGTTTTGGATTATAAGGCATCAGAGCCACTGGCTAAACTTTAGCAGCAATGAGGAATACAAATGTCAAGTGTTTGTTTGCAGCTCTTCCTCTTAAAGAAGTAAACACAACCTGCTTCTTCACTCAACTCTTAAAGCCTAATGGAACAAATCCACGGTGAAAAATTCGTATTCACATTAAACACGAGGTTGCACACCAGCAAAACATTCTGTACGAGCCACACAAATGCACAAAATACACTGAAAGATGAACACACAGCATGATAAGCCCCTCCACTACTGTCACTGTTCTTTTGTTAATCTCATGCAGGTATTTTCCTTATGATATTTCCTGTGCTATTGAATCACTGATTGTGTTCGTCCTCCGCTGGAAGCTGCTTGAAATCCCCCTTTTTATTCCATCTATGGGTATTTACAATCACGTCACGTTTCAACAAGCTGCAACAACTGAAAGGTTTTCACAGTAATTCCAAGAAAAGTGTGTTGTTTTTCTGAAGAAGTTGGATGGTTTTCTCCGCTAATTTGGCTTAAAATTATAAAAATAATAATAATTTCATATTCTAAAGTAGAAGTTGGTTCCAAAGAAAACCGATGGGTCACAGGGAAGTCTGTGGATTTTTCAGTTACAGGAATATTGTCATTGGAACAAAATAGGTTGCATGCATGAATCTTAAAAACATGTAGAATCGATCATCACTAAGTGTAGCACGATCACTCAATCATTAAATTTTGGATTCAGGATGCTGTTATACACACCGTATACTTGATACACTGTTTTGAGTGGGAGGGGAATTAGTGAGAGCCAAATAAAAACTTACGAAACAGGATGTGTCTTCTTTTATAACTGCAGGTGCATGACTCCACAGTGGCTTAGTTAGAATCTATACTGTTAAGAGTGAGCTTTAACTCCCACGTATTAGTCTTAAATCAACCATAGCACTTATTTCAACCATAAATCATCATATCGCAAGTTTGAGGTGCCATAACGTTACCGAGTGAATGAAGACACTCTCTGTCCAGGTGCAAGTTGACTTTCATTGCACTAAACACATCAGAAACGCGAAGTTTTTACGACTGTCCCGCTTTGTATTTGAGATTAAACGTCCACCGTGAATGACTGCAGCCGACAGTCATTCAGTAAACAATGTTACGAAAGTGGTTATAAAATAAAGTCATCATCAATACAAACTATGCAGCCTGTTCATTTACAAAGACCGGTTTCAACCAGCCGGTCAATCCAGTATTTTCCCCAAACCAAGGCTTACATAAGATCACTGCAGATATACAAGCATGTCAGTCATGTTACTGCCATCTCCGACCACTAGCATGCTAACTGCTTTACGACCCGGTGTATTTACGTAAAAAGGATTACAGCTGACAGTCAATCAAGATACACTACCCACTACTACCATCTGCTGGCGGGAATAAGTGTTGCCCTGCAGGTGCAGAAGGTGACAGCAGGTGAGCGTTCTTCTTTTCAACAGTGACATAAGCACTTCATAATAATAGTGGTGGGGTACCACAGGAATACAGTAATAGCAAAAAACAAGAACTTTGCAAAGATTCCCAGCATCAGAATAAGCAGGGTGCACCACAATAACATGGCTACGCATGTTAGAGCCCATTTTGAAAGCTCAAAGAAATATATCATTACTCACCGGCACTTGAAAAAGGCAGAGAGCTCTTAGCCACCAGCAGTACGACTCTGAGAAACCGGTCCTCAGGGGCTGGAGACTTTGGAGGATGCAGAATGAGGCAATCTTAGTTTGCCGCATTGATGGAGACGGTCTGGTCAGCTCAAGGTTTCCGTGATCGGATTATTACAGTTTCCTACAAGATTAGAAGTTTGTTAGTTTGATATTCGTATGAGTTGCAGCACAACACCTGCCAGAGCCAGTACCCCCATTTCCATTAAAACCTGCGTCCTGGGAAACATTGAACCAGGAGGGATCCACATGTTGGGAGCCTTCTTTTCTCAGGGAGAGAGGACGTATTTGCCGCCAGCCTTTTAAGGAGCTTTCGAAATGGGACAGACAGGACGCAGCACAGTGACATAATCAGTCTTCAAATGCAGCCTCATAAGTAAACAGCTGCTGAATCGAGACACAGCATTCGCTCCAGTAGGACCAGGCCCAGAGGTGAGCTAGCACACAGCAGCCATGACAGTACACATGTGGTTTTGGCTTTGATTCTAATTTAAAAATATTACTCACTTAACAAACTTGCTCCACTTCCTGTTTTGTTAAGTTGAACTAAATAAGGTGAATTACCAGGGTTTCATGAACTCATTTAACAAAGCATCACACCTCAGGCTTCACCTGCTTCTCAACTCCGCCCCTCTCAGGACGTGATAGGTTACAAAATCCATCCCACCGTGACCCTGATTGACCGACACTGACTGATTGCCACCTGTCTGACCAATACACAAAGACAAACGCACCTGAAACGTTCAAGGTCAATTCAAAACATAGGAAATTTCATTGTCTTACAAAAATGTATATTTCCCCATATTATTGTCCAAGGAAAGTAAATATGTCCCATCGACCCAGGTCATATTTCAATACATATAATATAAAAGAAACCCAACTGAAATGAGTAGTAAGAGAAACATGTGTGAATAAAATCAGTAGGGAACAAGTCTGTAAAACCATTTTCAGAAATGAACTCCGGAGAATTGGGTCCCGACTTTCTCCCGAGTTTGTCTTTCACACATGAACAACGCAACATGAGTTTCTACACTCAGAAATCTCCGGAGCACTCAGGCGAGGTGTGGAACAGTTTTTAATTTTTTTTTATTTTGTCACTCATTTAAAAAACATCATCAACACTTCACTTGCGGAGGATCTCCTGATGTGTTTCCATGTTGGCTCATCTGGACATTCTCTGTTTGATCAGGGATCTGAACGGAGAAAGTCTGCAGTCTCTCACTCGGACTCGGAGTTCAGGGCACGTCTGAAAGCAGCTTAAGTGGGTCTGGAGTTTAGATTGTTTTGTCAGCTGCTGTATTCAAGCTCAGAAACAACACTCCATGCATACTTCATGTTGATAAATTTGTATTCTGCTAAAGTGACATTCATGAGAAAGTTTTTCCACCTTCGTCTACAGTGTTTTTTACACTGAACGAACTCCGGAAGCGAGGTTTCTCACTGTCCCTCTCGCCTCCGAGGCCGTCTCTGTGCACCTTCTGTGCTTTCAGGTTCGTCTCCGATTGGCCATTAAGCTGTGAGTGATTTTATGGCTGTGTTGCAGCGCTCTGTTTTCACAAAGGAAAATCATATATTAACTCGCTCTCCGGTCCAGAGGGAGGTTAAAGTCCCAGGTCAGCCACAGATCAGCGCGCCTCGAGCTGGATGGGACTTTTGTGTCTTGCTCATTGAAACTTCAGCAGGGCAGCTGAAGTTCACACAGGAAAAATACTACCCTTTAAGTGTTTTCTACAGTGATTGTACATTAAAATGTGTTTAGAGGAGTGGAGTGCACTTTGGAAACTATAATGTGGAATTTAAAACAATCCTCCGGGCCGCTCTCCCGCTCGTCCGGACAGCGCTCTAGGCTCAATGCCACAGCGCGCATTGAAGTCACAATGGGAGACATCACAGAGTCACGGCCTGTAAATGTTAGCTTTAGTTTCTTTTACATCAACAGTTTACCCATCTCTAATTGGAACATGCCCCCCTCCCCTCCTCTTTCTATCTAAACACATAGGCCTGCACGCGCACACGCATGTACGCTCACACATGCAGACACACGGCCCGGCATGCACGTACACATCCAGAGGAATTATGGGAACATCTGGAGGAGCTCATCCAATGCACAGACAAACGTTTCCTGGAGAGAACCAAAAGAACCATCAGAGCGGCTTCAAACAGCCCGCCACGGCGAGCGCAAACACACACACACACACACCTCCTGGCCACACGAGGTAAAGGCCAAGATCAGATGAGCCGAGGGAACAAAGAGCGTCTCTTTGCACTCGCCGTTATTGCTTCGTTTAACGTTAACTCTCCGAACACAAGGGCTCGCTTTCTTCTCCGCCCGCGGCTCATCTGCACTTTCTCGTGTGTGTACCGCGCCGCCAGGGTCCCGGGGCCCACCAGGACACAGAGAAAGCCAGGGGCCATAAGTTACTTCTTGTGAAATAATTTCAGCATGTAAGGGTCAGGCCGTCTGGCCCCTGACAAGCTCCTACGACACCCAGAGTGCAACAGGGAGGGGAAACCAATACACTGCATGGGGATGTACGAGAAACTCGGGTGTTTCAAAGACGTGAGGCGGCTACTGACAAACCCACAGACAGAGAAGAAAATAGAACTTCAGCAAACTTCAAATCCAAGGCTATACATTTGTTGTTTTTCGACCATAAAAGTAGAGGGATTTTAACGTGTCTCATGTTTTAATACAAGCAGGGAAAATACGCTTCTTCAATTGTTGGTTTAATGTTGCTCTGCTTTGTATAATTGTTTGTTTGTAAGCAGGATGCACAAAAGCAACTGAACAGAATTCCATGAAACTTTGAGAGATAGAGAGTTTTTTGAACTTTTTATGGATTTCTTCAATAAATAGACTGATAGATTTCCTTTAAAAAAACAGGCATATTTAGACAGCTGATGTATTGTGTCTCGAAAATCTCGAGTCAGACATTTGCATCAAAGAGCTCATAGAAGAGACAGATATTCAAATTATAACCGAACCTGTTCTCTAAATGAATTATTCACACTTAAATATTGACCTTTCCTGATTCCTAAAATCACTGAGTACAGAAGGATTTGATTTTGTCAAGTCTGTGAAGTTGTTTGATCAAAGTGCAAACACAACTTAAGCTGCACATGTAAACTCTTAATTAATAAAGTCCCTTGCATTAGTCGACTCTCCCTCCTGTCCTTCTCTTCTTCTCTCAGTTCCACTCTCTCTCCATCTCTATTCCTCTGTCAGACGCCGTTTATCATTATCACCCCCTCTCACCTGAGACCTCACCCCTGGGCTCCCCTCTTGCTCCACTTCCTGACCCCCCCCTCCCGCCACCCCCCCGGCCCTTTCACCCTTCCTCTCCCCTGCCACTGCCCATCCCTTCACACGTTCTCCCCCCCCCCCGCCTGCCTCCCCCCACTCACCTCCCTACCACCTAGTGAGCACATTTCCTTGCTCCCTCCCTGCCAACAAAGGGGGGGAAAAAAAGCTTTTACTCATTAGTGGATGACCCTTGCCCCCAGGCCACATTTTAAGAGGCTCTACTTGACTCCTGACATGGCCGTCAGCCATCAAAACATGTGCGTTCAGTGCATATAGACCTGGAAAACCAAAAGGGGGGGGGGGGGGGTGTATTGATGCCTGCGGTTCGATGTGTGTGTCACAGCCGTCTGACAGGAGACAGACAGGTTCACTAACTACCGCACAACCTTGTGTGGTGCGTCCTTCTGTCTCCGGGCCAGACTCAGGTGATGGTTTCCCACTATGGAGATGGATCTCTCTCTCTCTCTCTCTCTCTCTCTCTCTCTCTCTCTCTCTCTCTCTCTCTCTCTCTCTCTCTCTCTCTCTCTCTCTCTCTCTCTCTCTCTCTCTCTCTCTCTACCCCCATTAGCTTCGTCACCGATGTGTGTGTTTACTCATCGGGTTAAGGTGAAGGGTTCGAGTCTAGCATGTCAGAGTCCCTGTGTAATGGTGCTGATGCTTTTCTAATTGCTCACAGAAGTTGGATGTGGTGAGCTTGTTTAGGATCTAATGTGTTTGTGTTTCTAATTTCACAGACAGGATGCACACACACACACACACACACACACACACACAGTTTATCACACTCCTGGCCCCTCTCTCGCTCCCTCCGCCACACGCACACACACTTGTAAACATTCTGCTTGAAATTAAACAAAATCTGTATGTGGTTCTCATATATCAACAACCGTTCTTCTTATCACGTTCATACTTGACATGTGTATTGTTAAGGGCCACAGGAAGTGCACTGTTCAATTTGGTGCAATATGGAGATACATGCAATATTGTTTTGACTTTGGACTCAACAGCGTATGTGACACGTTCAGGACAACGGCAACAGCAACTGATTCTCCAGTTCAGGGTCCTGAGGCTACATCGGTACAGCTAAAAAAAACAATGTTTTGTCAGAGTGGTCACATGACATGCGTTTTCAGTCATGTTAAGACGGACAAGGAGTAAATCTGATATAGAGCTAAAATGCAGTTTTTAAATAAAAATGTAATAGCATGATGTAGCTTTAGAACAGTCATTGCACTAGTATCAAATCAAAATCCTGCATTATATACTTTTTCTATTGTATTGGGTAGATTTCTTCTTTCTTTTAAAGAAATTAGTGGAGAAACAGCAGCAGTTTCAAGCTGAAGACGTGAGCTCACCCGAGGCTATCTCCTGCCCAGGTCAGTGTGTTTTAATGAGAAAGCTGACAGCATGTTTCCTGAGGCAGGGTGCTGCTACTGTAGTAATGGCCCTTCACTGCTGACAGGTTCACGCACACTCCTCTTTTGATGTGGCTCTCTCCTCGTGCTTTGACCTCAGCTCGTCTGCTTTGGGAACGTTTTTTTTCTTTTCTTCTTCCAAGAACAAGAGAGCTTTTCAAAAGGCAGCAAACAAAGCAATTAAGGTGGCGTTTAACCCGGTTTACTGTGCTGTAATGTGACGTCTACCCCGGCAGGGGCTCTAATATAGACACGTCTGAGAGGATGGGTAATGTTGCTGATGCATTCTTTAAAAACAGATAATGATTAAAAAAGCAGTGCAGCTACATTGGAGGAACTTTTTGAAACAGAAACACAACAAGAACAGAGAAATAATTCACATAGCCTTAGGGACTGTGGAAAAATTATTAGGGGAGGACAGGCTGTCAAAGAAGGGGAGGGTTCCTTCGTCTTTTTGTGGCTCTAATAACTGTTTACTTAGCAGCTCTTTATTCACCATTTGGTTGTGTTTCCCACATATATATTATTCTGAGATACTGTTGTCAAGGGTCCAAAGATTAAGTTGATAACACTCAAACCACATAAAGGGTCTTGCTTTCTTCACAATATATGACTCCATCCAATCTCTCTATAGGTTAACACAAATTTCCATACGGCCCCTTAGCTGGTTGTGTTAGAAGTTGGGAGTCTGGGGGGTCAAAGGTCAGGGTCGATGTTTGGCCCTGACGGGACCGAGGCTGGAGCTCAGGAGGAGGAGGTGGAGGTCTAGTCTGGGGGTCTGTCCTCACCGGCCCCCCACCCAACCCCCTGTATTTGGACAGGGTTTATTTTCATCCTCTGCATCAACGTTTAGCACGAGAAGTCCCGTAGTATCTCCAGCGCCGAGCGGCAACTGCGACATGTGGCCGCCAGACCCCTCCAGACCTTCTTCTCCTCCCTCCCTCCTCCTCCCACCCTTCAGCCTCCTCCACCGCTCCTGCTGTTCCTCTGAAAACATTGTGTCCCATGGCATGAGCAAACATGTTTGGCCATCTTTCCTGTGAACCTGTAGAATGGCAGGACCCCCCCCTCTTTGCAAAGCCCATAAGACATCCCGGCCGCCTCCCAGTGTAACTCAGAACTGGTGAGACAACAAACCTTGAAGTTGGCTCTCTGTGACCTTTGAAAGGTATTTTAATGGCCCTATCTCCGTGCTATAGAAATATTTGGTGGGGCAGGGTTATTTTATCTCGCTGGAAAGTGGAAAACTTGGAAAGGCTGCCCTCTAGTGTTTAAAGTCGTTACGGCTCAAAACGAGGATTCGGCAGTCGCTGCTTCCAGGATTAATCACAATTTGGTTTTCACACCAAGGCTGCGGCTCGGAAACAACTGTCAGAACATTACAACCTGCCTGATGGAAACCACAAATGTTAAAATATTTATATAGGTCCAATAGTGTTGATCCAACATACATTAACTCAGTTTTATTATGTTTTTCAAATCCAGATGCAGAGAAACACATGA